>NW_020854986.1:37148-42872 GCF_000972845.2 Larimichthys crocea | reverse complement strand
AAGGAAGGAAGGCAGGAAAGAAGGAAAAAAGGAAGGAAGGAAGGAAAGAAGGAAGGAAGGCAGGAAGGAAGGCAGGAAGGAAGGAAGGAAGGAGGGAAGGAAGGAAGGAAGGAAGGAAGGAAGGAAGGAAGGCAGGAAGGAAGGAAAGAAAGAAGGCAGGAGGGAAGGAAGGAAGGAAGGAAGGAAGGAAGGAAGGAAGGAAGGAAGGAAAGTAAGTAGTTGTCTTGACGTGAATATTTTCAGGAAATAAACAGACCAATCAGAGCTCATCTTACTGCTGTTCATGTGTTCATTGGTGGACTCACCCTGAAGCTCCCTCGGCTGCCTACAGACATTTTCTCTTCATCGTCGGACACCTGCAAACACAAACAGTCAGACCAGGACCAGGACCAGGACTTCATCACTTCACCACATTCATGCATTCATCTCTACAACAGTAACTGATGAGTCACATGATCACAGTCCAGACCTCTCGCCCAATCAGCAGTGGAAACATGCCTACAGGAAGTTAAACACCCAGTTATTCATACGTTAAGGAACTTCCTGTCTGTGACATCACAGTGACCTCATTTATTCATTTATCAGTCAGACTGAGGATGACAGGGTGAAGGCAGGCGGAGATACAGACCGAGGCGTGTCTCCGTGCATGACGAGAATAACGCTCGCTGTCCTCCTGAAAGGCCACGAAGAAGAAACAACAGACAGACAGGTTAAAAGAGTAGAAGAAGAGACAGACAGACAGGTTAAAAGAGTAGAAGAAGAGACAGACAGACAGGTTAAACACAGACCTTCAAAATAAAAGAAAGAAGAAGAAGAAATACTTTATTAATCCCTCAATGGGGAAATTATTTTTTCACTCCATTTTATTTTGACATGCATTTTAACCCAGACACACACATGCAGTACAAGGCATAGACATGCAAATGTGGAGAGAGATGGTGGAGTGATGGGCAGCCCCCCTGAGAAGCACCCAGCCAGCAGTTGGGGGGGTTCGGTGCCTTGCTCAAGGGCATCTCAGCAGTGCCCAGGAGGTGAACTAGCACCTCAGCTACCAGTCCACCTTCCATATTTTTGGTCCATGTGGGTCCCAATGGACTGAGCTACTGCCGCCCAACAATGGAAGAAAATTTAAGTTGATTCAAAATAAAAAAATAATAAATGATGTTTGCATGCAGCGGCTGTGAACGTGTGAACAGATGAACACATGGACAGATGAACACGTGAACAGATGAACACGTGAACAGATGAACAGATGGATAGGTGAACACATGGATAGATGATCAGGTGAACATGTGAACAGGTGAACACATGGACAGATGAACACATGGACAGATGATCAGGTGAACAGGTAATCATGTGCAGGAAACAGTGCAGGCTGCGGATGTTACAGCGGTCTGCATGCACAATAGTCCTACCATCCACTGTTCAATGTGACCCCACTTATTATCCAGACCATAAAACTTCTGCAGGAGGAGGAGGAGGAGCAGGAGGAGGAGGAGGAGGAAGAAGAGGAGGAGGAAATGTTAGAACACGATGAAAACATGACTTCAGATTTAAAGAGTAAAAAAAGGGGATTTGTTTTAAACCTCTTCACACAGCAGGAGGGTGGTGTGTATGTCACTGAAAACTAATTGTGTCTTCTGAGTGTTAAGTCCCACCCAGGTGGATGTCACAGAGGAGTAAAACAAACACACAGCGGTGTATATTTAAGGTGGTATGGAGGAGTTAGTCGTACCTTATGGCTGTGAAACATCTACAGGAAGCGAGGAGAGAAACAAGAAGAGAGACTGAAGATTAGAAACAAGAAGAGGCTGAAGATTAGAAACAAGAAGAGAGGCCGAAGGTTAGAAACAAGAAGAGGCTGAAGATTAGAAACAAGAAGAGAGACTGAAGGTTAGAGACTGAAGGTTAGAAACAAGAAGAGACTGAAGGTTAGAAACAAGAAGAGAGGCTGAAGGTTAGAAACAAGAAGAGAGGCTGAAGGTTAGAAACAAGAAGAGAGGCTGAAGATTAGAAACAAGAAGAGAGACTGAAGGTTAGAGACTGAAGGTTAGAAACAAGAAGAGAGACTGAAGGTTAGAAACAAGAAGATGCTGAAGATTAGAAACAAGAAGAGGCTGAAGATTAGAAACAAGAAGAGAGGCTGAAGGTTAGAAACAAGAAGAGAGACTGAAGGTTAGAAATAAGAAGAGAGACTGAAGGTTAGAAACAAGAAGAGAGACTGAAGGTTAGAAACAAGAAGAGAGGCTGAAGGTTAGAAACAAGAAGAGAGACTGAAGGTTAGAAACAAGAAGAGGCTGAAGGTTAGAAACAAGAAGAGAGACTGAAGGTTAGAAACAAGAAGAGAGACTGAAGGTTAGAAACAAGAAGAGAGACTGAAGGTTAGAAACAAGAAGAGAGACTGAAGGTTAGAAACAAGAAGAGAGACTGAAGGTTAGAAACAAGAAGAGAGACTGAAGGTTAGAAACAAGAAGAGAGACTGAAGGTTAGAAACAAGAAGAGAGACTGAAGGTTAGAAACAAGAAGAGAGACTGAAGGTTAGAAACAAGAAGAGAGACTGAAGGTTAGAAACAAGAAGAGAGACTGAAGGTTAGAAACAAGAAGAGAGACTGAAGGTTAGAAACAAGAAGAGAGACTGAAGGTTAGAAACAAGAAGAGAGACTGAAGGTTAGAAACAAGAAGAGAGACTGAAGGTTAGAAACAAGAAGAGAGACTGAAGGTTAGAAACAAGAAGAGAGACTGAAGGTTAGAAACAAGAAGAGAGACTGAAGGTTAGAAACAAGAAGAGAGACTGAAGGTTAGAAACAAGAAGAGAGACTGAAGGTTAGAAACAAGAAGAGAGACTGAAGGTTAGAAACAAGAAGAGACTGAAGGTTAGAAACAAGAAGAGACTGAAGGTTAGAAACAAGAAGAGACTGAAGGTTAGAAACAAGAAGAGAGACTGAAGGTTAGAAACAAGAAGAGAGACTGAAGGTTAGAAACAAGAAGAGAGACTGAAGGTTAGAAACAAGAAGAGAGACTGAAGGTTAGAAACAAGAAGAGAGACTGAAGGTTAGAAACAAGAAGAGACTGAAGGTTAGAAACAAGAAGAGAGACTGAAGGTTAGAAACAAGAAGAGAGACTGAAGGTTAGAAACAAGAAGAGAGACTGAAGGTTAGAAACAAGAAGAGAGATTGAAGGTTAGAAACAAGAAGATAGACTGAATGTTTTTCTTCACACAGATGAATATTAGGATGTTTTCTGTCTCACTGCAACTCCTGAGTTGGACACATTCATGCAGAAAGTTGAAAGCAGGAAATTAGGAGTCAGCAGGTCCTCTTTGATGGATCAATCTGTCCTGATCACTGTCACTGATCAGAGAACAGAGCTGACTGTCAGGGTGAGCACTGACCACATGACTTACATGACATCAGCACTGATCACATGACTTACATGACATCAGCACTGATCACATGACTTACATGACATCAGCACTGACCACATGAATTGATTCAGTTCAGGTGAAAAAGAGTCAAAATGTTTCTTCTGAATTCAAACATGAAAGAAGTTAAAGTGTTGAAATTAAAAACTTCAAACGTTACAAGCGTTGAGTTGTTTCAGGGCATTTGTTGGTTTGAAAAAATAAAAACAATCAACAAACAATCTGTTTCAAATATAAAAGTCTGACAACACATCATGAAGTTACTCACTGCAGTGAAGTGTCGACCGGTCGATCCAAACCTCTGCTGACTGACTCAAGCACTCAAACTTCACTATCTGTTACCTCTCCTACCTGACCTTTGACCTCAGACTCTGCAGGACCGCCCACAGGGGACCTCATCACTCATCACTCATCACTTCATTGGATCATCAGTTTATGACACTTCAACTTCACCATGTGACACTTATCAGAAGTGTTTTAGTTCAGTATTCAGGTAACAACTGTTTCAGCTCTGTCACCCGACATGTCACTTCAACTCCTTACAGTGTTACATTACACAGACACTTCCACTTCAACTTCCCTCATAAATAAACTACATGTTATGAACTGTCACTTCAACTTCCCTCATAAAGAAACATGTTATGAACTGTCACTTCAACTTCCCTCACAAAGAAACTACATGCTATGAACTGTCACTTCAACTTCCCTCACAAAGAAACTACATGCTATGTACTGTCACTTCAACTTCCCTCATAAAGAAACATGTTATGAACTGTCACTTCAACTTCCCTCATAAAGAAACGTGTTATGAACTGTCACTTCAACTTCCCTCATAAAGAAACATGTTATGAACTGTCACTTCAACTTCCCTCACAAAGAAACGTGTTATGAACTGTCACTTCAACTTCCCTCATAAAGAAACATGTTATGAACTGTCACTTCAACTTCCCTCATAAAGAAACGTGTTATGAACTGTCACTTCAACTTCCCTCATAAAGAAACATGTTATGAACTGTCACTTCAACTTCCCTCATAAAGAAACGTGTTATGAACTGTCACTTCAACTTCCCTCACAAAGAAACATGTTATGAACTGTCACTTCAACTTCCCTCATAAAGAAACGTGTTATGAACTGTCACTTCAACTTCCCTCACAAAGAAACATGTTATGAACTGTCACTTCAACTTCCCTCATAAAGAAACGTGTTATGAACTGTCACTTCAGCTTCCCTCACAAAGAAACATGTTATGAACTGTCACTTCAACTTCCCTCATAAAGAAACGTGTTATGAACTGTCACTTCAACTTCCCTCACAAAGAAACATGTTATGAACTGTCACTTCAACTTCCCTCATAAAGAAACGTGTTATGAACTGTCACTTCAGCTTCCCTCACAAAGAAACATGTTATGAACTGTCACTTCAACTTCCCTCATAAAGAAACGTGTTATGAACTGTCACTTCAGCTTCCCTCATAAAGAAACTACATGTTATGAACTGTCACTTCAGCTTCCCTCATAAAGAAACATGTTATGAACTGTCACTTCAACTTCCCTCACAGTTATGAAGCAAGACTCTGTGAATCAGGTCAGAGGATGTGAACAGTTTGGACCTTTCAAAATAAAAGCACCTCACCTCTTTCTGTTGTCTCTCCAGTTCCTTCATCCTGATCTCACGGGCCTCGGCTCTCGCCGCTCGCTTTGCTGCCAGTCTCGCCTCGGCCTGATGACACAGGTCAAACTGATTATTATTGATAATCAGACAGTTATTGATCATTGTCATCAGGTTATTAAGCATTACTGAACATTCAGGAGTGTTCAGTAACATTAGTTCAGTAATGTTACTGAACGTTGTGACGCGTTACTGAACGTTACCTAACATTTCTGTTGCTAAACGTTACTGAACATTGTCAAACATTACTAAATGTTGCTCAACATTAATGATCAATACTGAATGCTGCTCAACGTTAATGATCAATACTAAATGTTGCTCAACGTTCATGATCAATACTAAATGTTACTAAATGTTAATGATCAATACTAAATGTTGCTCAACGTTCATGATCAATACTAAATGTTGCTCAACGTTAATGATCAATACTGAATGTTGCTCAACGTTAATAATCAATACTGAATGTTGCTCAACGTTAATGATCAATACTAAATGTTGCTCAACGTTCATGATCAATACTAAATGTTGCTCAACGTTAATGATCAATACTAAATATTGCTCAACGTTCATGGTCAATACTAAATGTTAATGATCAATACTAAATGTTGCTCAACGTTAATGATCAATACTAAAT
>NW_020854986.1:0-37138 GCF_000972845.2 Larimichthys crocea | reverse complement strand
ATGTGGGCGCAACGTTGATGATCAAATACTAAATGTTTTAACTAGAGGATGTTGGATCAGATACAAATAAAATGTTGCTCAACGGTCATGATCAATGACTAAATGTTACTAATGTTAATGGGACAATACGAAATGTTGCTCAACTTCAGTGAAAATCAATCTGAATGTTGCTCAACGTTAATGAGTCAATACTGAAATGTTGCTCAACGTTATAATGCAATACTGAATGTTGGCTCAACGTTTAATGATCAGTACTAAATTTGCTCAAACGGTCATGATCAAATACAAAATGATTTGCTCAACGTTAAATGGAATCAATACGGAAAATGTTCCTCACGTTAATGGATCAATACTAAGTATTGCGGGCAACGTTCATGGTCAATACTTTAAAAAAAAATTGTTACTAAATGTTTATGATCAATACTAATATTGCTCAACGTTCTGTTCAGACGTAAATGTTACTAAAGTTAATGATCAATAGCAAAGGTTTTCTCGAACGTTCATGAAATCAAATACTAGTATGCTCTCAACGTTCATGGTCATACTAAATGGTAGCTCAATCTTAATGATCAATACTGAAATTTGCGCAGCGTTCATGATAATACTAAATGTTACTAAATGCTATGATCAATACAATATTGCTCACGTTCATGGGGTACATACTAAATGTACTACAATGTTAATAGGATGCAGATACTGAATGTTTGCTCACGTTCATGATCAGGATATAAAATGTTGGCTCAACGTCATGGTCAATGCGAAATGTTACTAAAGTTAAGTGATCAATAGCTAAATGTTTGCTGCACACGTATCAATGATCACTACTAATGTTTGCTGCAAAGTTTCATGGTCAATTACTAAATGGTACTAAAAGGTTATGGATCAATAGAAATGTTTACTAAATGTTTACATGATCATACTAAATGTTTGCTCAAACGTTCATGATCAATCGAGATGGTACTAAATGTTAATGAGCATAATAATGTGGGCTCAACTTTGGATGGGGGCAATACTAGAATGCTGGGCTCAGCAGTTGCAGTATCAATACTAAATGTTACTAAATTTAAGATCAATAATAAATATGGGTGCTCAACGTTCATGGTCAATACTAAAATGTTACTAAATGTTATGATCAATAGCAAATGGATTGCTTCCAAGCGTTCAATGATCAATACTAAGGTGTATGAATGTTCATAGAATCAATACTATGTTGCTAAACGGTCATGGTCAATACTAATGTTACTAATGTTATGATCAGTACGATGTTTGGATCACGTTATAGATCAATACTAATGTTACTAAAATGTTAAGGGGATCAATACATAAATGTTGCTCAACGTTCATGGTCAAATAATAAATGGTTGCTCAACTTTCATTGTCCATACTAAATTGGTTGCTCAACCACAGCCCGTTCATGATCAATACTAAATAGGTGTGCTCAACGTTGATGGTCAAGACTAATGTTACTAATGTTATGATAAAGACGAGAAATGTGTGGCCAACGTTCATGAATCGGGAATACTAAGTAGTTTACTAAATGGGGAAAAGTTAATGCATCACATACGTGAAATTTTGCTCAACGTTAAGGATGCAATACGAAATGGTGCTCAAGCATCATCCGTCATCAGGACAGCAGCCGGGGTGTGGTTCGCTCTCTCTCCATCTGTCGGGTCAGTGCTACAGTGGGGTGTTAAATTTGACGCGTCTATCATACCAGAGGTAAGCAGCCAACTCTTTTGCCCATGACAACCAACACCCCTGCTCGCAGCCAGTGTGAACCCGTCTGACTCGCCCTCCAGCGATCAGAATCAGTGAACGCAGTCTGACAGTGTGGATATGAACGATGCTTGTGGCTTCAGATCTGTGTCAGCGATCATGTCAGATTAACGTGTGACTGTCAGGAAAATTTAAACAGATTAAACACAGGCACAGCCACACACACACACACACACACACACACACAGGTGTGTTTCTGTATGAACGACCGATGAAATGACCTCGTCACTTCCCATGATTCCAAACAAAGACTCTTTATGTTCAGAGTGTGTGTGTGTGTATATATAGATATATAGGAGGGATCTATATATAATGTGTGTGTGTGTGTGTGTTGATGTTGGTGGTGTGTGTGTGGTGTGTGTGTTAGGAATATATAAAAGAAAAAAAATGGGTGGATTTAAGTGGGTGTGTGTGTGTGTGGGTGTGTGTATATGGATGGGTGTGTGGGTGTGTGTAGTCACATACTAAAGCGGGAATGTGAAGCTGATGAACGAGCTGCTCTTCTTCTTCTGTGGTGGTTGTCGTGGTTCTGAAGGCAACATTCAAGGCTTCTCCAGGACTCCTTAAAATGTCCATGAGCCTGATCCTGTAAGTGTTGACAAATGCAGGAAAACCAGAGAGCTGGACTCACCTGTCCAGGTGATCATGATCGATTACTTACATGAATGAAATATCTACAATGGCATATTTAGTGTTAAGGACAGAGAAAGTGGTGACGCTTTAGAAAGGCGTTCAGGTGAAACATGTCGAAGTACCACATGATGCAGCAGGTGGAACAGCTTAAAAACAGACAGTCTTCATCATCATCATCTCAGCTACATCTGCTCTTAAATCTCATCATCAACATCATCATCATCATCACCATCATGCATCTTGCAGTCATCAGGCGCATAAACGCATCTTCATCATCACCATCATCTTTCAGCATCTGCGTGCATCACCATCGATGCTTCATGCATCATCAATCACATCATCTGTCATCTTCATCATACATAACACATACAATCATCAGTCATATCACCCTCATCATCATCAGTGCTTCATCAGCATCATCTTCTCATCATCATCATCACCATCAATCTCATGCAGGTCAGTCGCTTCGTACATCACCAATCAGCTTCAGCAATCTTCGTGCATCACCATCAGCTTCATCACATCAATCACCAATCATCTTGACATCTTCATCAATACCATCATCATCTTCATCATCATCATCACCATCATCAATCAGCATCATCACCATCATGCATCATCACCATGCATCACCAGCATCGGTCATCATCATCATCTTCCTTCATAAACCATCAATACAATCCACCATCAGCATCATCCATAACCATCTAATCGTACATCGCCAATCATCTTCATCATCTCGTCAAATCACCGATCAGCGTCACATCATCATCATGACAACATATCACCATCACGTCATCACATCATCATCACCAGTAACAATCATCATCGAGCATCTTCGGAATCATCAACGCATCTCTAATCATCATCTTCGTCATCACCGAATCATCTTCACCGTAATCCTCATCAACTTCAGCCATCACATCATCAGCATCATCTTACACCATCATCAGCATCTTCTCATCAACTTCACCATCATCATCAACATCATCAATCTTCAGCCCATCTCAATCTTCAGCATCATCTACACATTCACACGATCGTCATCATCAGTTCAAACACAGGGAATCAATACATTCATCACGATCTTCATCATCATAATCTTCAGCACTTCGACAACATCATCATCACTTTCTTCTTCAGCATCATCCAGCGCGGCGTCTGTCTTTCAGCCTTTGTTATGTCACCAGCGTCTCACCAACCACTAAAAAGGTCAGTCCGAACATTTTACTCTTGTCCGGCGGCTCTTGCTCGCGAATCACTCTCTCCTTTCTCTTCTTAGCTAGTTCCTCCGTCAGCGTCCTTTCACAAGCTCGGCGCCTCGGCCATCATGAAGGTCCATAGAGCGCTGACTTCTTCTTACTTCTTCTTCTTCGTCTTCTTCTGCGTCTTTCTTTCTTCTGATCTTCTTCTTCTATTCTTCTTGCTTCTTCATTCTTCTTGGGGAAACTTCTATCTTCTGTACAAACACTGACACTCCCGCCGTGCCTGAGCGCACAGCCCCGGCTAACAACGAGCTAACAATAGCTAACAGGCAGCTACAGTTTACTTAGTGCACTGTGAGGTGGGCTGTTACTACAAAATAAAAGCAATCAACGCATCATCGTTGCGATTTGGCTGACCTGTCCAGTTGTTAATTGATAATGTGTCCTCACCTCTGCTGGCGATCTGGGTTCAGGAGCGTCGTCCTCGCCAGTCATCATTGTCCCGGTTCGGGATCCCGCTTCCGATGACACCAGGGCCCTGGTTCCGGCAATGGGGGGTCCTGACGGTTTTCACCAGACCGCCGAATGATCACGGAGGGGTCTTCGTGCAAGACCGGGACAGACAGAACCCGGTTCGGAAGGCGGTAAACCGCGAAACAACCGGTTTTGACTTTGAAGGTCGGTGTTTCTGCTGCGGGAGGGTATTCGTCGGGTCCCTTCCCTCGGTAACCAGATCTGATATCTCCGCCGTTCAGGAAGGCGTTACGGGGGCCCGAACGGGCCACTAAGTTCCCGTAACCGAAGCAAATCCGGACCCGTGTCGTGGAAAACACGAAAAAAACGACCCGGTTTAAACCCGAGATTCCGGAGGATGTTCCCGAGCTAAACGGTAGCCGGCTGCAGGACGTCACAGCCGGACGACACGTTACAATCACCGGTAGCCGTCAGAGAGGACAGACGGCACCGGAGCGCCGGTTAGCGGGCCGGTGGCCTCGAGAATCTCCCGCCGCGACAGTAACGCTTCCACAGGTGAAGGGGGGCAAGGGTCCTTAGTCCGTCCCGGGAGGGCGAAGCAGGGACCGGAGGTACAAACGTCAGTTGAGGCTCAGGTGTCTGCGTGTAACGGACCGTGAACGCACCGCGACAGGGTGAACAAGAGTCTGCAGTGTGACCGGAGGAGGAGGAGAAATCTTAAATTGTGGTGGGGCGGAAAGTGCCGTCCATCAAGCTGCAAACAGTTAGCTGCACAAAACCGAAGTGAACTGACAACAAATAAAAGTTGTCGTGGTGAATATTAATATAATGTTCCCCGTTTTTGTTCAAAATAAAATGAGGGTCCAGGTTTTGCTTTTTTTTTGGCAGAGAGCAAATAACTTAATATCTTGTGTTATGGTGGATCAGACCTCCAACCGTACGATAGACAGCAACAGTAACCATCAAGATACAAAACCAAGCAACACATCGGTATATCTAATAGAGAAAGGTAATAATTTTGATCAAGTTTGATTATTATAATTCAAAATGTTTTATCGTCAAACACATCAAAGAAAACTTTGTATGTTAAAAGCATGAAGGTCATTTATTGATTATGGATATTGGAATTTTAATTATTTGTTTTTGTTCACTTAATAAACTTTTTTGTTTGCATATTTTGTATAAAGCTAGATTTTAATTTATAGATTAGTATATTTTTAGTTGATGGTTATTTGTGTAATGGTTTATTTTTTGTTCTGTAAAAAAGTCAGAATAATTTTGGCGGGAATTTCAAGGTTTCAGTGTCTCAAAGAAAAACATCAGATCATGCAAAGAACATAATGAAGACACAGAACATGCCAAGGGAACATGTAAGAACACATAACATGTGAAGAACAGTAATGAGAACATGTGAAGTAAGCATGTAGAAGAACATGTGAAGAACATATGAAGACATTGAAGAACTGTGAAGTCAGCTGTGTGTTCATTGATGAGTCGCTGATTCAGTAGTTTTCTTGACGTCTTTTTCCCTCGGAGTGAGATTCCGAAACCTGTTGTTCATAAACAACTGAAATTATTCATTAATTATATTCATTTAATCATTCGTTCATCAATTCATCCGTGATGTTTTTGTTCGTTCATTCATTATTCAATAGTGTGACCTCATGTTGAAGATGGGTTTCAGACAAATGACCTTCTTCTTTCCTGACAGCGAATTTCAGAGCAGACAATGAGGTTAGGAAACAAGAACCGAGAGACTGAAGGTTTAGAAACAAGAAGAGAGATTGAAGGTTAGAAACAAGAAGATAGACTGAATGTCTTTTCTTCACACAGCTGAATATACTAGGATGTTTCTGTCTCCTGCAACTCCTGAGTTGGACCCACCTTCATGCAGAAAGTTGAAAGCAGGAAATTAGGAGTCAAGCAGAGGTCCTCTTTGCTGGTCAATCTGTCCTGATCATGTCACTGATAGAGAACAGCGCTGACTGTTCAGGGGAGCATTGACCACATTGACTTACATGACATCAGCACTGAATCACATGACTTACATTAATCAGCCACTGATCACTGGACTTACATGGACTCAGCACTGACCACATGACTTGATTTCAGTTCAGGTGAAAAAAAGAGTCAAAATGTTTCTCTGCATTCAAACATGAAAGAGTTAAAGTGTTGCAATTACAAACTTCAAACGTTCCACGCGTTGAGTTGTTCAGGGCATTTGTTGTTTGAAAAAATAAAAAACCATAACAAAAATCTGTTTCAAATATCAAAGCTGACAAACACATCCTGAAGTTACTCACTGCAGTGACGTTTTCGACCGGTTCGATCCAACCTTGCTGACTACTCAAGCCCTAAAACTTCACTATCTGTTACCTCTCTACCTGACCTTTGACCTCAGGGACTCTCAGGAACCGCCCCACAGGGACCTCATCACTCATCCTCATCACTTCATTGGATCATCAGTTTAGACACTTCACCTTCACCATGTGACCAACTTATCAGAAGTGTTTTATAGTTCAGTATTCAGGTATTAACACCCTGTTTCAGGCTCTGTCACCCTACATGTCACTTCAAACTCCTTACAGTGTTAAATTACACCGACACTTCCATACCACTTCAAACTTCCCTCATAAATAAACTACATGCTTATGAACTGTCACTTCAACTTCCCTCATAAAGAAAATTGTATGAACTGTTCACTTCACTTCCCTCACAAAGAAGAAACTACCTGCTTGCACTGTCACTTCAACTTCCCTACAAAGAACCTACAGCTATGTACTGTCACTCAACTTCCCTCATAAGAAGAAACATGTTTTTTATGAACTGTCACTTCAACTTCTCTCATAAAGAAAACTACATTGCCGGAACTGTCACTTCAATTCCCTCATAAAGAAAATGTTATGACTGTCACTTCAACTTCCCTCACAAAGAAACTAACCTTTTTTTTTTTTGCCTATGAACTGTCACTTCACACTTCCCTCATAAAGAAACATGTTATGAACTCGTCACTTCAACTGTTCTATATAAAGAAACTACATGCCGTGAAATCTGTCACTCCAACTTCCCTCATTAAAGAAGAACATGTTATGAAAACTTCACTCAACTTCCCTCACACAAGAAAATAAACATGTTATGGAAACCGGTCACTTCAACTTCCTCATAAAGAACCTACATTGTTATGAAACTGTTACTTCACACTCCCCATAAAGAAAACATGTTATGAACTTCACTTCAACTTCCCCTCACTAACAGAAAACGTGTTATGAACTGGTCCCTTCAAACTTCTCTCATAACGAAACTACATTTCCTTAACTGTCACTTCCATCTTCCCTCATAACGCCAACATGTTATGAACTGTCATTCAACTTCACTCATAAGAAACTACATGTTATGCCCTGTTCACTTCCGCTTCCCTCACACGAAGAAACCATGTTCTGAACTGTCCCTTCCCCTTCTCTCATAAAGCCACGTGTCTTGAACTGTCCCTTCACCTTCCCTCCTACAGGAACACTAACATGTATGAAATTGTACTCAACTTCCCTCATAAAGACAACTAATGTTATGAACTGTACTTAACTTCCCTCACAAAGAATACATGTTATGAACTGTCAACTTGACCACTTCCCTAATAAAGAAAAATGTTATGAACTGTCACTTCAGCTTCCCTCACAAGAAACGTGTTATGAACTATCCTTCAACTTCCCTTCCATCAGGAAACTGTTCTGAACTGTCACTTCAAATCCCTCATACAGAAAAACATGTTTATGAACCGTCACTCAACTTCCCTCATAAAGACACTACCTGTATTGAACTGTTACTTCAACTCCCTCATAAAGAAAACTTGTTATGAAACTGTCACTTCAACTTTCCCTCATAAAGAAAACCGCTGTTATGAACTGTCACTTCAACTTCTCTCATAAAAGAAAAACTACATGCGTTAAACTGTACTTCACACTTCCCCTCATAAAAAACCTGTTATGAAAACTGTTCACTTCACTTCATCATAAAGAAACTCCATGTTATGAACTGTCACTTCAGCTTCCTCACAAAGAAACATGTTATGAACTGTCACTTCAACTTCTCTATAAAGAAACGTGTTATTTGAACTGTCACTTCAACTTCCCTCATAAAGAAATACATGTTATGAATTTCCACTTTCAACTTCCCTCATAACGAAACTACATGTTCGAACTGTCACTTCAACTACTTCCCCTCACAAGAAAACATGTTAAACTGTCACTTCACAAACACCTACCTCATAAATAAAACTAATGTTTCTAAAAAACTGTCACTTCCGCTTCCCTCATAAAGAAACATGTTATTTGAAACTGTCACTTCAACTTCCTCACAAAGAAACTTTTATGAACTGTCACTTGGAACTTCCCTAATAAAAGAAACATGTTATGAAACTGTCACTTCAGCTTCCCTCAAAAGAAACGTGTGATGAACTATTCATTCAACTTCCCTCATACAAGAACATGTTATGAACTGTCACTTTCAAACTTCCCCCTCCTCCCAGAGAAAACATGTATGAACTGTCACTTCAGCTGCCCCTCACAAAGAAACATGTTATGAAACTGTCACTTCAACTTCCCTCCTACAGAAACATGTTATGAACTGTCACTTCAACTTCCTCACAAAGAACGTGTTAGGAAACTGGTCACTTCAACTTCCCTCATAAAGAAAACATGTTATGAACTGCACTTCAGCTTCCTTCATCAAGAAACATGTTATTAACTGTCACTTCAACTTCCCTCACAAAGAACCATGTATGAACTGTCACTTCAACTTTCCTCATAAAGAAACTTGTTATGAACTGGTCCTTCAATTTCCCTCATAAAGAAACATGTTATGAACTGTCACTTCAACTTCCCTCATAAGAACGTGTGTGAACTGTCACTTTTCAACTTCCCCACAAAGAAACGTGTTATGAACTGTCACTTCAACTTCCCTCTATAAAGAAACATGTTATTGAACTGTCACTTCAACTTTCCCCATAAAGAAAACGTGTTATGAACTGAACTGTCCACTTCAGCTTCTCCTCACACAAAAGAAACCTGTTATGAACTGTCACTTCAAATTCCCTCTATAAGAAACGTGTATGAACCTGTCACTTCACGCCTTTCCCTCATAAAGAAAGGGAAACACATGTTATGGAACTGTCACTTCAGCTTCCCTCATTAAAGAAAGACACAGTTATGAACTGTCACTTCAACTTCCCTCACAGTTATGAAGCAAGACTCTGTGAATCAGGTCCAGAGGATGGAACAGTTTGGACCTTCAAAATAAAAGCACCTCACCTCTTTCTGTTGTCTCTCCAGTTCCTTCATCCTGATCTCCGGGCCTCGGCTCTCCCGCTCTCGCTTTGCTGCCCGTTCGCCTCGGCCTGATGACCAACAGGTCCAACCTGATTATTATTGATAATTCAGACAGTATTGATCATTGTTCATCAGGTTATTAAGCATTACTGCACATTCAGGACGTTGTTCAGTAACATTAGTCAGTAATGTTACTGAACGTGTGCCGCGTACTGAACGGTTACCTACACATTTCTGTTTGCTAAAACGTTACTGACCCTTGTCAAACATTACTCAATGTTTGCTCAAATTAATGATCACTACTGAATGCTGCTCAACGTTAATGATCAATACTAAATGTTGCTCACCCGTTAATTGCTCAATTACTGAATGTGCTTCAACGTATGATCAATACTAAATTGTTGCTCAACATTAAATGATCACTACTGACTGCGCCTCAACGTTCATGTCACTTACTAACTGTTGCTCAACGTTAATGATCATACTGCCTGTGCTCACGTTAATGATCAATAACTAAATTTGCTCAACGTTCCTGGTTCATACTAAATGTTAATGATCAATTTACTACATGTTGCTCAACGTTAATGATCAATATAAATTTGTCAACGTTAATGATCAATACTAACTATTGCCTCAAGTTATGGTCAATACTAAAATGTTAATGATCATACTAAATGTTGCTCAACGTTCATGATCAATACTAAATGTTGTCTAACGTTAATGGATCAATACTAAATGTTGCTCAACGTTCATGACTCAATACTAAATGTTACTAAATGTTGATCAATACTAAATGTTGCTCAACGTTCTATTGATCAATTACTAACTGTTACTAATGTTAAATTGATCCAATACTAATGTTGCTCACCGTTCATTGTCAATACTAAATGTTGTCAACGTTAATGATCAATACTGAATTGTTGGCTCAACGTAATAATCAACTTACTGAATTGTGCTCAACGTATATGATCAATTAACTAAATGTTGCCTCACGTTCATGCTCACTATAAAAGTGCTCAAGTTAATGCATCCAATCCTAAATGTTGCTTCAACGTAATGATCAAATACTAAATATTGCTCAACGTTCATGGGGTCAAATACTTAAATGTTACAAATGTTAATGATCAATAACTAAATATTGCTCACCGTTTCATGTTCAATACTCAATGTTACTAAATGTTATGATCACTACTACATGTTTGCTCAAACGTTCATGATCAATACTAAATGTTGCTCAACGTTTCATTGTCACTACTAAAATGTACTAAATGTTACTGATCAATACTGAATTGTTGTCAACGTTCCTTGTGATTCAATACTAAATGTTACTAAATGCTAATGATCCAATTACTAAACTATTGCTCAACGTTCATGGTTTCCACAACTTAAATGTTACTAAAATGTTAATGATCAATACTGAAAGTTTGCTCACACCGTTCATGATCATACTAAAATGGTGCTTCAACGTCATGGTCAATTACTAAATGTTTACTAAATGTTAATGCTCAATAAAATGTTGCTCAACGTCATGATCAAGCTAACTGTTAACTAAAATGTGCATGATCATACTAAATGGCTCAACGTTCATGATCAATACGCACTGTTACTAATTTGTTAATATCAATACTAAATGTTGCTTCAACGTTAATGGTCACTAACTAAAGTTGTCAACGTTCATGATCAATTACTAAAATGTTACTAAAGTTAATGATCAATACTAAATGTTGATAAACGTTCATGGTTCAATATAAATGTTACTAAAATGTTACTATTCACTACTAAATGTTGTTCAACGTTCATGGTCAATTACTAAATGTTGCTTCAAGTTCATGGTCAATATCTAACTGTTACTAAATGTAATTGATCAAACTACTGGTTGCTCAAACGTTCATGATCAATACTAAATGTACTAACTGTTAATGATCAATACTAAATGTTGCTCAACGTTCATGATTCAAATCCTAAATGTTACTAAATGTAATGATCAATACTTACATGTTGACTCAACGTTCATGGTCAATACTAAAATGTTGCTCAACGTTCATGGTCAATACTAAATGTTTACTAAAAAATGGTATTGATCAATACTAATGTTGCTCAACGTTCATGATCAATACTAACTAAATGTTACTAAATGTTCATGATCAATACTAAATGTGCTCAACGTTCATGGTCCACTACTAAATGCTTACTACAATGTTAATGATCAATACTGGACTGCTTGCTCACGTAAGGATCAATACTAAATTTGCTCCACGTTCATGATCAATACTAAATATTGCTCAACGTTCCCTGCTCAATACTAAATGTTTTGCCAACGTTCATGATCCATTACTTAAAAATTGCCGCAACGTTCATTGATTCTAATTATAACTGTTGCTCAACATCAGCCGTCATCAGACAGCAGTCCGCGGCTTTGTCTCTCTCTCCACCTGTCTGTCTCTACAGGTGGACTGTGGACCGTCTTCCATACCAGAGGACAAGCCCCGGTTTTTTCCAATGACAAACAACACGCCTGCCTCTGCGCGCGGTGCAACCCGGTCTGACTCGTCCCTCCAGCGATCAGTTCACGTGAACGCCAGCTGAAAAACAGTGTGGATGAGAACGATGCTTTGATTCAGATCTGTGTCCGTCGTCAGTCAGATTAAAACGTTTGTGCTGCAGGATTACACGCCGATTACACACACACACCACACCCACACACACACACCAACACACAGTGTCGTTCTGTATTATTGAAACGACACCTGAATGACCTCGTCACTTCCCAGAGTCCAACAAAAGATCTTTATGTCAGAGATGTGTGTGTGTGTGTGTGTGTATGTGTGTGTGTGTGTGTGTGTATATATATATATGTGTGTGTGTGTGTGTGTGTGTGTGTGTGTGTGTGTGTGTGTCGTCCTACATACTAAAGCTGGAATGTGAAGCTGATGAACGAGCTGCTGCTTCTTCTTCTGTGGTGGTTGTCGTGGTTACTGAAGCAACATTCAAGGCTTCTCCAGGACTCCTTAAAAATATTCCAGGAGCCTGATCCTTTAAGTGTTGACCAGAACAGACTGGACTCACCTGTCCAGGTGATCATGATCGATTACTTACATGAATGAATGATCTACAATGCTTTTATTGTGAAGGACAGAGAAAGTGGTGACGCTTTATAAAGTCGTTCAGGTGAAACCTGTCGAGTCACATGATGCAGCAGGTGAACAGCTGACAACAGACATCTTCATCATCATCATCTTCTTCATCATCATCATCACCATCATCATCTTCATCATCTTCGTCATCACCATCATCTTCATCATCTTCGTCATCACCATCATCTTCACCATCATCATCATCAACTTCACCATCATCACCATCATCATCATCACCATCATCATCATCATCTTCACCATCATCACCATCATCATCATCAACTTCACCATCATCACCATCATCATCATCTTCGTCATCACCATCATCTTCATCATCTTCATCATCTTCGTCATCACCATCATCTTCACCATCATCATCATCAACTTCACCATCATCATCAACATCATCATCTTCACCATCATCATCATCTTCATCATCATCTTCACCATCTTCATCATCATTTTCACCATCATCATCTTCATCATCGTCTTCATCATCATCATCTTCATCATCATCTTCACCATCTTCATCTTCACCATCATCATCTTCATCATCGTCTTCATCATCATCTTCATCATCATCTTCACCATCTTCATCTTCACCATCATCATCTTCATCATCATCTTCTTCTTCTTCACCATCTTCATCTTCACCATCATCATCTTCATCATCTTCACCATCATCATCATCTTCTTCTTCTTCATCATCTCCAGCTCGGCGTCTGTCTTTCAGCCTTTTATTTCACCAAGCTCTCACCAACCACTAAAAGTCAGTCCCACATTTACTCTTGTCCGGCGGCTTCTTGCTCGCTCACTCTCTCCTTTTCTCTTCTTAGCTTCCTCCGTCAGCGTCCTCTTCACTCTCTTCTCCTCTGCCATCATGTCCATAGAAGCTGCTGACTTCTTCTGCTTCTTCTTCTTCTTCTTCTTCTGCTTCTTCTTCTTCTTCTTCTTCTTCTGTACAAACACTGACACTCCCCCGGTGCTCTGAGCTCACAGCCCGGCTAACAAACTGAGCTAACATGAGCTAACAGCAGCTACAGTTTACTTAGTGCACTGTGAGGTGTCTGTTACTACAAAATAAAAGCAATCAAAGCATCTCGTTGCTGATTGGCTGACCTGTCCAGGTGTTAATTGATAATTGGCCTCACCTCTCGGGCGATCTGGTTCAGAGCGTCGTCCTCGGCCGTCATCTTGTCCCGGTTCGGGATCCTCTTCCTGCCCGGGCCCTGGGTGCCCATGGTTCCGGACGGTTTCACCAGCCGCCGAATGATCCACGGAGGTCTCGTGCAGACCGGGACATACAGACCCGGTTCTGAAAGGCGGTAAAACCCGAAACAAACCGGTTTGACTTTGAAGGTCGGTGTTTTTCTGCTGCGGTTCGGCGGTCACCTTCCCTCGGTACCAGATCTGAGTCTCCGCCGTTCAGGAGGCTTTACCGGGGGCCGAACGGGCCACTGAGGTCTCCCGTGAACCGGAACATCCGGACCCGGTTCTGGAAAACACGAAACAAACGAGCCCGGTTTAAACCCGGAGATTCCGGAGGATGTCCGAGCTAACGTTAGCCGGCTGCAGGACGTCACAGCCGGACAGATACGGTACAATCACCGGCTGCCGTCAGAGAGGACAGACCGGCACCGGAGCGCCGGTTAGCGGCCGGTGGCCTCGAGAATCTCCCGCCGCGAACAGTTAACGCTTCCCGGTGAGAGGGCCGGGTCTTAGTCCGTCCGGGAGGCTGAAGCAGGGACCGGGTACGCCGTCAGGTGAGCTGCAGGTGTGCTGGCTGGTACCGGACCGTGAACGCACCGCGACAGGACGGTCTGCAGTGTGACGGAGGAGGAGGAGACTCTTATTGTGGTGGGGCGGAAGTGCCTCCATCAAGCTGCAAACATTTAGCTGCACACCGGAAGTGAACTGACAAATTAAAAGTTGTCGTGGTGAATATTAATATAATGTTCCCGTTTTTCAAAATAAAATGAGGGTCCAAGTTTGTGCTTTTATTTTGGCAGAAGCAATAACTTTATCTGTTTATTGATCAGACCTCAAACGCTGACATAGACATCAACAGTAACCATCAATAAACCATCAACACATCTATAATCAATAATTATGAATAATAATTATTGATCAGTTTGATTTTTTTCAAATTTTTATCTGTCAGCACATCAAATAAAACTTTTATTTTAAAACAGGAAGTCATTTATTATTATTGATTATTGATTTTAATTATTTGTTTTTCCTTTAAACTTTTTTGTTTCATATTTTATAAAGATATATTTTAAATTTATAGATTTTATTTTTATTTATTTATTTTTTATGTTTATTTTTATTTCTGTAAAAAATCAAATACATTTTGCATTTCAGGTTTCAGTGTCTCAAAGAAAACATCAGATCATGCAAAGAACATATGAAGAACACATAACATACAAAGAACATGTGAAGAACACATAACATGTGAAGAACATATGAAGAACATGTGAAGAACATGTGAAGAACATATGAAGAACATGTGAAGAACATATGAAGAACATGTGAAGAACATGTGAAGAACATATGAAGAACATGTGAAGAACATGTGAAGTCAGCTGTGTGTCATTGATGAGTCTCTGAGTTCAGTAAAGTTTCTTGACGTCTTTTTTCCTCTGATGAGATCCAGAAACCTGTTTTCATAAAACAAACACGAATTATTCATTAATTTATTCATTTAATCATTCGTTCATCAATTCATCCGTTTGTTTGTTCGTTCATTCATTTATTCATGTGTGACCTCATGTTGAAGATGTTTTCAGACTGACCTTCTTCTTTCCTGCAGCGTTCAGAGCAGCAATCTTACTCTCGATATCAGAAACCTGCAGGGAAAACAAGAGTCAAGAAGAATTACTACTACTACTACCACTAATACTACTACCACTACTTATACTAATACTAATACTACTACAGACCAGCTGCTTTGTATCACGTATGAACCAGTGAAGAGTTTTAGTGAGAGATCGTGTTTGAGACGGTTAGCCTCATTCCTACGCTCAGCTGAACTTCCTGTTGTATGACGAGGGATAATTAATCTGTCTTCATTCTGAGGGTGAAGCCGCTTCCTGATTCTCTCAGGTCTGGTCTCATAATTATTTAAAGATGTCTCGTCTCACCTCGCTCTCGGCACTCTGGACTCTGGCAGCGGTCAGCGCCACCACGTCCTCCAGCTCCGACAGCTCGGAGTCTGTCGTCCCACCAAAACGATTTTTGGCACTCTGCTCGAGTCGTCGCAGCTTAGTCTCCAGCTCGTACGACTGACCAGCTGCGATGTACACCTGGACAGGTCACATGACAAACATACCTGTGTCACTTGAGAACACACACCAATGATGATGACAACAATCAGAACAGGGCTGTGTATGACTGTAAAACTTAGACTGGGTGTCTGGTGCTGTTCCTGTCATAAGTATGTTCTTGTAGTTTAAAGAACGGGTTCAGATTTGATTTATTAAAGGAAAAGAACCAAACATGAGAACTCATCCAGCTGGTTTCACAGATACCAAGCCCTGTTGGTGACACAGCAGCCGGGGAGATTTAAAGCCAGTCCAGACGTTTGTGTCATGCTTCAGACGAGGCGAGAGGGTTCTGCTTAGTTTGACCTTCAGACAAAAAGAGGTTAGGGGAGAACGAGGCGTGCAGTTCATGTTTGACGCTTACATTTTCCTCAAGTTCCCTGAAAGCATCATCTGCTTGCTTAACGTCAGTCCCTACTAAGTGGGATCTGTCGACCGGCTCTGAGAGGCCGTACTCGACCATTGCATTTTCTGTGGCATTAATGGTTCTCAGGACCTCAGTGGTGAGGTCACAGAGGGCGGCAGCAGTTGATCTCTGAAAGCCATGTAGAGGGACAGA
Organism: Larimichthys crocea; assembly: GCF_000972845.2. Taxonomy (NCBI): domain Eukaryota; kingdom Metazoa; phylum Chordata; class Actinopteri; family Sciaenidae; genus Larimichthys; species Larimichthys crocea. The sequence continues at coordinate 20,713 of NW_020854986.1, read as the reverse complement.
TGTTAACAGCTGGAAAACAACATCTGATCCTGGAGCAGCTACCGGCCTGGCATAGTTTGATTTCTTTTGTTTGGTTCACTGTGGTGACCCAAACACCTGAAACAAGGCACCTCAGGTAAACACCACTGAAGAAGAATTATGTGATTATATATGTGGGTATAAACTGATCTCTGTGGGGTATAGACTGACCTCTGTGGGTATATACTGATCTCTGTGGGGTATAGACGGATCTCTGTGGGGTATAGACTGATCTCTGTCAGTATACACTGATCTCTGTGGGTATAGACTGATCTCTGTGGGCTATAGACTGATCCCTGTGGGTATAGACTGATCTCTGTGGGTATACACTGATCTCTGTGGGTATAGATTGATATCGGTGGGCTATAGACTGATCACTGTGGGTACAGACTGACCTCTGTCAGTATACACTGATCTCTGTGGGTATAGACTGACATCTGTGGGGTACAGACTGATCTCTGTGGTGTATAGACTGATCCCTGTGGGTATAGACTGATCTATGTGGGGTACAGACTGATCTCTGTGGGGTATAGACTGATCTCTGTGGGGTAGACTGATCTCTGTGGGGTACAGACTGATCTCTGTGGGTGTAGACTGATCTCTGTGGGGTACAGACTGATCTCTGTGGGGTATAGACTGATCTCTGTGGGGTAGACTGATCTCTGTGGGTATAGATTGATATCTGTGGGCTATAGACTGATCCCTGTGGGTACAGACTGATCTCCGTCAGTATACACTGATCTCTGTGGGTATAGACTGATATCTGTGGGGTACAGACTGATCTCTGTGGGGTATAGACTGATCCCTGTGGGTATAGACTGATCTCTGTGGGGTACAGACTGATCTCTGTTGGGTATAGATTGATCTCTGTGGGGTATAGACTGATCTCTGTGGGGTATAGACTGATCCCTGTGGGGTATAGATTGATCTCTGTGGGGTATAGACTGATCTCTGTGGGGTATAGACTGATCTCTGTGGGGTATAGACTGATCCCTGTGGGGCCCAGGCAGGTAGCTGCTGAGCTTCACATTTAAACAAGCTCCTGTACGAGCAGCAAAGACCTCTGAAGGTTAACCAACGCAGGAGGCAGTTGCTTAGTGAGGAGGGGGGCATGCAATCTGAGTATGTCTGATGTGTTCTTGTACTTCTGTTGGATCAGAACCTTTTCTTTGGGGATGAGCTGAGCCATGCTGTGTAATCATTACTGCATTCACCACAAATGGGATCCTGGACATTTACAAAACATCCAAACACCTAAACAGGGTTCAGGTTCTGGTTGGAAACATCTCACTCTATGAAGATAACATCCATCTTTCACTCTATGAGTTACTTGTTAGTCTCAGGTCAGAATCACTGAAGTTGTTTCAGAAACCTCCAGGTTCCCATTTGCTCTAATCTCCACCCTGAATTTGAACCCACAAGCAGTTTGGGACAGATCATCTGTCCTGACCTCCTTCCTACCTTCTGAGCCTCGGTGGGCATCTCGTCGCTGGATGAGCTTAGCTCTTTGTCCTTTAGAGAGTCCAGAGTGACCACTGGGCCACCCCTGACCCCAGCCGGACCTTTACCCGCAGAGAAGGACTTCTTTCCGGCCTCGTCATCTGATGACAGGCCCTTATCGCTCAGGTTCCCAGCCAGCTCGCTCAGCTTCCTCCTCAGCTTCTCTTCCTCGTTCTGACCCGACGGAGTCGACGTCTGCAGGAATAATTTAATGAATTCATTTAATGGCCACACCATGTTGTCTAACTTTTTAAGACGTGGACTTTGTATGGTTCGTCTCGTCTCACCTCGTCGGCTGGCGTCATCTTCTCCTCCAGGCGGCTTAGCAGACTCTCGATGGCAAACATCCGTTTGTTCAGCTCGTTCATCTGTGGAGTATAAAAGAGACGATGATCATGTGACCACCACAATCACACTTAACGAGTTCAGCACACTCATTGGTTGGATTAATTTTACGGGCGGGGCTTGTCCCAGGTTCTCTTGGGAGGAGGCTCTGCTGTTTCGGCGGCGGTGGGGAGGTTGCTGGTACATGGGGGGGTATCTCGGGTAATCGTCCTCATCAGAGGTGTCGACGTACTGCTGCCGAGCCACCGATGAGCTGATCTTTGACAGAGAGCGAGTCCGGACCATTCTGCTGTCTCCATAGTCATCTGAAAACACACAGGTAAACACAGGCAGGTAAACACAGGCAGGTAAACACAGGGGAACACAGACAGGTGAACACAGACAGATAAATACAGACAGGTAAACACAGTCAGGTAAACACGGGAACACAGGTGAACACAGACAGGTAAACACAGGCAGGTAAATACTGGTAAACACAGGTGAACACAGACAGGTAAACACAGTCAGGTAAACACAGGGGAACACAGACAGGTGAACACAGACAGGTAAATACAGACAGGTAAACACAGGCAGGTGAATACAGGTAAACACAGGTGAACACAGACAGGTAAACACAGGCAGGTAAATACAGGTAAACACAGGTGAACACAGACAGGTGAACACAGGTGAACATAGACAGGTAAACACAGGCAGGTGAATACAGGTAAACACAGGTAAATACAGGTAAATACAGGTGAACACAGACAGGTGAACACAGGTGAACACAGACAGGTAAACACAGGCAGGTAAATACAGGTAAACATAGGCAGGTAAATACAGACAGGTAAACTTACTTTATTCTCGCTTTTGTACTTGTATTTTTATTCCATCTGAATGTGTACTTCAAATGTTATGTACCATGTACTGTGTACACAGTGTGTACTATGTGTACTGTGTACAGTGTGTATGTACCAGGTCTCATGGCGTATCGGTCCAGACTTTTCCTGCGGTTCACTCGGTGGCTGTAAATGTCGTAGTCTACATCGTTCCTGTAACCTCGATCCTCCATCTGCTGCACAAAACACACACTGTGTACTTCAGCAGGTGTTGTGTACAGGTGTTCTGGACAGGTGTTCTGTCAGGTGTTCTGGACTGGTGTTGTGTACAGATGTGGTTGTACCTGTACAGACGGTCGTCGTGAATGAGGGAAATACTCCTCGGGGTCAAAGTCAAGAGGATGAACGGACAACAGACGTTTATTTTTCCTCATCTGAGTGAAAAGAAGAAACAAAGCAATGCTGCAGCTTTCTGATTCGTTGGATTCAAAGTCACATGACCTGGATTTGGATTGTCACGTTACCACTTTGTAGCGCTGAGCATCGGCCTCTCCGTGGTCGTCCTCAGTACCGTTATACACGTCTACAGGTACATCATGTGACAAAATGTTCATATGTGTAAATTATGTGTGTTGATACAAACAGACGTGAACAATAAAGAGATGTCAGTGAAGTCTGACACTGTTTAAATACAAAGTTTAAAACTTAAAGAATCTTTTCTGTGATTTCTAAACATCGTTCAACACATTGTGACTCACGGCTGCGGACGTCCGGCATGCTCTGAGTGTCGTCATCACGTCCACCTGAGGAAGAAACAGGAAGTCTTGTTAGCTGAGAAATTAATTACCGCTGAATCATGATTATCACATATTGTCATCTTGTTTTACTCACAGCGGAAAAAAAACTAAATATTTATGACTGTGTACTGTTGTTGTACTGAAGCTTTTCATATTTTAGAATTTAATTGATTTAATGATCAGTTGGTCAGGCCATGCCCACACAGGTGTGTCCCACAGGTAACAGTGATGTCAGAGCAGACTCACCGTCTCCATTCAGCCTCTTGTAGAGTGATCTCATCACCTTGGCACTGCCGAAGCGTTTGAAGCGGTTCCTCACGTTGTCGTGGTACCAACCGGCGGTACCGATCTTCACCACCCTGCAGAGACACTTTCAGGTGACGCCAAGTCACATCTTAATATTAAAGAAATATCTCGTATAAATCAGTGTTTGTTTAGAGTGTAATCCCACTGTGGTAAATATGTTCAGCTGTACTCAAGTATTTGTTCTGATTACATTACTTCTGATCAAAAACTAGCGAGTCAACAACTTTGCTAACAGTCAATCATCAACCAGGTCACCAGCAGCAGCTGATATCACTGACCAGTCCAGCAGCAGTCAGTCCAGCTCGGCGTCTGTCTTTCAACGATGCCTCACCACAGATTTGATGTCTAAACTCTGAGATAATGTCCCCTCACCTGTGGGCATCTCACCTGGTCATGCGGCAGTTATCACACACCCAGCCGTGCTCCTTCTTGTTGTAGCGGCTGCAGGACTTGCAGGTGTACATGCGGCAGTCCAGACACTGACGCTTACTGTTGACCAGGAACTTAAAGGGCTGCAGGCAGCGGATGCACAGTGAGTCGGACAGCTGACTCTGAGAGCCGAGCAGCTCTCTCTTCGTATCCTCCTTCTCGATCTTAGTCTTCAAATTACTGCAAAACAACAAGGAGAGACGTCAGAGATGAACGTTCTCTGTTCTCAGTGGATGAGTCAGTATGGACACCCTGACTAGTCTGTGATGGACTGTAGGTCCTGACAGCTTTCTATCAGAACCTGCATGAACTTCATCAGCTTGTCTGTTGGATCGGACCACCCGGACCAGCCTTCCCTCCCCACGTCCATCAGTAACCCCTGTCTCTGGTCGTTGGACCTCTTTTCATTGGTACTGACTGCCACAGACCGGGAACACCACACAAGAGCTGCAGTTCGGGAGATGTTCTGACCCGGCCATCTGTCCATCACAGTTTGGTTCTGATCCTGACACTTGTTCATTTTTCTGTTCTAACAAGTCCACCAGCTCTGAGTGTTAGTGCTGAACGTTACAGCTGGTCGGTGTCTGAATGGATCTCGAGCACATTCTGGATGTTTCCTCTGACTGAAACTTTCTCAAAGAGCAGTTCACAGTGTGAAGCAGCTGAACATCATGTGAAGAAGAAGCTTGTTCTCATGTGACAGAATCATTTAACCTGAACGTCCTGCTCGAGGCAACTGAACCACAGTAAGCTCATCCAATCACAGTGGATCTATTGTTACATACATTCATACCATCGCGCTACTGGAAGGACCAGTCAGGTTCATCTAAACGCTGTTAAAACGTTACACACTCAAAGAACATATGATGAGTTCATGAGAAGCCTGAAGAGACAAACAAATGATTCATTCAACGACAGACGACTGTTTGTTTTTGAGTTTTATCTGTTGAACTCTTTAATGTTTGAGTCTTTAAAATAATTTGGAGGTTCATTCCTCTAAATCAGATTCTCACAGTGGCTTCCAGCCGTCACAGATGACTTACAGTTTTTCTCCATTGGTTTGGCTCATTTCTTGAAACTGAGATGACATTCTCATAACTATAAAGCAATTTGGCCAAACAGACTTGCAGTTCTTCACCAACTTAGATAACCAGCAAAAATGTAATTTGTCTCCAAAAACTACCATCACCATGCTTCAAAATGACATCCTTTCCATGTAAATAGTGCGAAAGGAATACCATAAAAATGGAATGATCCTTCCTCAATGCTTGGCACATTTTGATTCATTTAGTACTTCTGTCCAAATAAACTTGTTGGATTGTCCTGCCACAAACTACATGACTCGAACCTGGCATGTTTGTAACAGCTGCCCAAAACATTTAGTCCGTCAGTCAAAACTACATTCCCTTCTCATATAACTTAGTCGTGGCCTCCAAAATGCATTGTTCCCTTTGGTTTGTGTAAGTACTGCAAGTCAAAATGGTAGACGCTTTGTCATGGCATATGTCAACTATAGGCATACACATTTAAGTTTCATCACTCCACACAGCCACACCACCTACGGGCATCGCAGTCTGCTGCCGGCGGAATTTCATTTTATTCTCAAACTAATGTAAATTGTACACATTACAGTAGAGATAGGGAACCGTACAAAAAGGAACAATATACACAATAGCAACAAACCCCACAAAAAGAAAAAAAACTTAACAAATCAGCACTAAATAACAAAGAGGCAAAAAGAAGAACATTTGTTTTAGTCACGGTCACTCCCCTCCTCTCCTGTCACCAGCTCCTCATCTTTCTTCTGGCCACCATTCCTGTGCTCCTGTTCGGCCACAGCATTCTCATCCACATCGCATCTGATGTTGTCTCTTGAGTACAGCCGCGGGAAGAAGCGGTCGTGCATGCCCAAGCCATCCTCCTCACTGATCCCATGTTTAATGTCCTCACAGGCAGCGGCCATGCAGTCATGAGAGCCCGCTGGTTGTTCCGCCATGGTGTTCATACACTCATCCATCTCCAAGCAGAGAAAACTCCTCGATAGGATTGAGGAATGGAGAGTATGGTGGCAAGCAACACATGTTGCATTCTTGGATGCAGTGTTGAACCATCCCCGGATGCGTGGCCCCGGTTGAAAGATAACATTTGTCCATATATACAAATTGGGGTCAGGTGGGGCCCTCGAGAACCCCTCATCTTTTCTGGGACCCAGATCAAAGATACAGCTGATCCAGGAAACGGGAGGTTTATCTGTTTTGTATGTGCCCAGATGCAAACTTCATGGTGGGTGGCACAACAACAGGCCATTTTTCTGAGAATGGCCGCGCAATGGTTCTAACACGCCTCCTCCGTTAGTCCAACAACTTATTTCACCTAACCTGATTATCCTAAATTTACTATATAAACATCTTAACACGCAAATATGATACTGTATCTATTCCAGTTTTCCCTAACACTATTTGACAATTGACGGACATTCTGCATATGAATACTTATACGATGAAAATGTGCTGACATGTTTTGCGAGCAATAACCATGACACTGAAAACCAACCATTGGGATAGATCCGACAAGATGACTTCATTGAAAAATTTATCAAATGTGTGGCTGATTGGTGTTCAACTGTGGATACTTTGTACATAGCTATTTGGCAAGGATGTACTAAAGGCTTGACAACATTAAAACATTGTGAAGTGATGAAGCCAATGATAAATGCATTCCTGGGTTGCTGAGAAACTGCAAGATGATAGTTTGGGGATTTGTCCATGTTGTGGTATGCGATGTCATCTCCAGTTTCAGAAAGAGCCAAACCAATGGCCGCAAAAACTGTAATTCAATCAGACTGAAGACTTGTCTGTGTCTTTGCCCCTGAGGCTGATGGGAGTTTGAGTCTTAAGTGGAAACACAGAGCATCTTTGTGAGCTTCCTGTTTTCTCTCTGGTCCATGTGACCGAGTCATGATCGACCGAAACAACAACGGCATCTTTCATGGTCATATTCCTCTGAAACTCTGAACGAGTCAACTCAGAGAACCAAATAAGAATAGATGGATGAACAGATAGATAGATAGATAGATAGATAGATAGATAGATAGATGGATGGATGGATAGGTGGATGGATGGATGGATGAATAGGTGGATGGATGGATGGATGGATGGATGGATGGATGGATGGATGGATGGATGGATGGATGGATGGATGTTCAGTACATACCCGAGTCTCTCCTCTTCGTTCTTTCGGAGGTTAAAGTCTCGCTGAATCACCTCCCACACATGTTTGGCTTCTTCGTCCGTCAGACGAGACAGATCCAGTTTACGCTCCATGATGCTGAAATGATGGAAATGCATTCAACTTCAAGTCATTTGTAATGAAGTAATAAATAAATAAATAAATAAATAAATCAATGTAAAGCTGCATTTATTGATTAGTTCATCACATTGACAGTGATCATGGTGACTTGTGGGATTCCTCAGGGGTCGATTGTTGGTTCTTTATAGTTTTCAGTTTACACTTTGAAACATACTCTCTGCTACACCCTCCTGCGGTTTGTTTTCACCACACCCAGAAATGTATTCTATAAACTTTATCTTTAATATCTTTAAACCTTTCAAAATAAAAGTCAGTGGAGCTACACACTTTTTTCTTCATGTTAAATCTTTGAACAGTTAAAACAGTTTGTGTGAATCGTTTAGTCGATCGATTAATTAATTCTACAGATCAAAGTACAGAAAGCAAAAATTAAAGAACTAATCTATAAGAATCAAGATTTACATGCAGCTTTGTTAATAAATGAATCAACAAACTTACAGAAACTTTGAACAGTCGCTTCATTCAGACAACATGAGTTTAAAAGTTTGAATGAAACACAGTCAGAGTAATCAAAGTAATCAGAGTTAATGTGATGAATAAATGTGATCAAAGAGAAGAAGAAGAAACTTACCGTGGACCCAGGCTGAGGCTGCTGCAACTGAACAAACATCCAACTGAGGACAGACTGAGCCAGTCAGCTGATCACATGATGACCGTCCTCATGACAACACACAACAATAGACACAACAACAATACACAATAACACACAACAACAATACACAACAACACAACAACAATACACAACAACACACCAACAATACACACCAACAACACACAACAACAATACACAACAACACAACAACAATACACACCAACAATACACAACAACACAACAACAATACACACCAACAACACACAACAACAATACACAGCAACAACAACAACACACAACAACAACAACAATACACAACAACAACAATACACAACAACAACACACAACAACACACAACAACAATACACAACAACAACAACAATACACAACAACAACACAACAATACACAACAACACAACAACAATACACACCAACAACACACAACAACAATACACAACAACAATACACAATAACACACAACAACAATACACAACAACAACAACAATACACAACAACAACACACAACAACAATACACAATAACACACAACAACAATACACAACAACACAACAACAATACACAACAACACACAACAATACATAATAACAACACACAACAACAACACACAACAATACACAATAACACACAACAACAATACACAACAACACAACAACAATACACACCAACAACACACAACAACAATACACAACAACACACAACAACAATACACAACAACAACAACAACAATACACAACAACAACAACAATACACAACAACACACACCAACAACAACACACACCCACAATACACAACAACACATAACAACAACACACAACAACAATACACAACAACACAACAACAACACACAACAACAATACACAACAGCACAACAACAATACACACCAACAACACACAACAACAATACACAACAACAACACACACCAACAACACACACCAACAACAACACAACAACAATACACAACAACAACACACACCAACACACAACAACACAACAACAACACACACCAACAACACACACCAACAACAACAACACACAACAAAAAACAGAATAACAACACACAACAACACACACATCAAACATTTGAGAATAATGTTGTAAAATGTAGAAAATAAAGAAAACTTAAAAGAATTTAGAGCAAATGTGATGATTTGATGATTTTGATGATTTGATGATTTTCAGAAACTTTGTGGAAACTTGAACTGAAACACATTTCACTCAGATTTCAAGCGGCTGTAGTTTTCCATCATAACTCCCTGCTTCAAAGCAGATCTCCTGACATGAAATGGATCATGAGCTATGAAACAAAGCTTCATTACAACTAAATCATTGTCTTGTTCATGATGTGGAAGGATAGTGTTGTAGTGTGTGACTCTGACCACCAGAGGGCGCCAACATTCATCATAGTTTATCATCTGTATAATTAGTTTGTTACACAGAACTGAGACAGACTAAATAATGATTATGAAGCAGTATAAAGTCTTTATTCACACAGTCACATTCATGTAATAATCAATGATTGATATGATCAATGTGGCCCATTGATAATCATCATTTCCTTTTGTCCTGAAACAGAAATCTATACGTACAGTGAAGCCTACAAACTGCAGGTATCATATATTACACAACAGGTAGTTCACAGCGAGTAATCTGATTGGACAAGAGTCGTTCCACAACAGCACTGAGACTAGTGAAGGTGAATCTGGTCCATCTGCTTTCCTCCCCCAGGGGTGAGGCGTTGGTGCCCTGTGGACCTCTCTAGACATACAAGTACATGTTATTCTTCTTCTTAGTGTTGTCCTCTCTGCTCATGACACATTTAATTTCATCTTCTCTGTCTTTGTTTTGGACATTTTGTCTTTACGGACACGTAGGAGACGCAGACAGGAAACATGGGGGTAGAGAGAGAATCTAACCAGGGACACATGGTGTGGGACAGAAAGAACATCAGCTGTGTGATCTTGGACACACTCAACTGATCTGTTCAGCAGAGACAATGTTTGTCCAACAGGAGGAGACTCTCCGTCCTACAGACCACACAGAGACACTGAAGAACCAGAACCAGGCCACCAAGACCCAAACCCAAACCCAGGATAAAGAGGTTCAGTGAATGTGGTGTTGAAGGTGTGGAGGTGGATCAGTGTGTCAGAGGAGACTCTGTAGAAGGACAGAGAGCCAGCAGGACAGTCCAGATACACTGCTACTCTGTGAGAGACCCAGGAGGAGGAGGAGGAGGAGGAGGAGGAGGAAGAGGAGGAGGAGATGGATGTTGTTCTGTTATTGTTCCTGACAGAGTAACTACCACCATCAGAGCAGTACAGTCTCCAGGACTGATTATTCCATCCAAACAAACAGTCTCTACTGTTTCCTTTCCTTCTGATTCTTCTGTAACTCACTGATATACAAACTCCTCCTCTCCACTCGACCTCCCAGTAACAGCGACCAGTCAGACCAGTTCTACACAGCAGCTGAGTCCAGTAGTCAAATCTGTCTGGATGATCAGGATATGACTGATCCTCCTCCACACGTGTCATCTTCCTGTTGTTGTCAGACAGTTTGATGTTTCTGTTTACTGTGTTTGTGTCGACTGTGAGTTCACAGGAATCTGATGGAGAGAACAAGACAGTTATTAATCTATCATCTGTTCATTTATTGATGATGACATCAGAGATTTGAAGGAGTGATGTCACAGTTTGAAGATGGTTTTGTTTTCATGAATCAAATTAAAAACACACTTACACTTCCTCAGACCTGGTCTCAACCATCGGACTCCAGCAGGCTCCACCCTGAAAGGAGGAGGGGGGTCAGACCAGCACATCCTCTTTCAGCATGCAAACATGGGACATTACATCACTCTCAGACACAGTTTGGTTTTTCTGTTCACATGGAGGGTTGGGATTTGATTCATCTGATTCAGTCCAAATCCACCATCTGATTCCTTTTGAATCCTTTATTGAATCTAATCAGGTTTCACTTTCAACATTTGCAGGGAACCAATTTAGAAAGAACCAAAGTCAAAGGCTCCGGTCCAATAGTCTTTGTGTTCAGGAGGTTCCTCACTGAGTGAAATGACCAGAAGGATTTAAGTGTCAGCCATGATAAGAGCTGTTTGAATTCTCTGAAGAAGGAAAAGAGCTTCACTGCTTCCTTTCTTGTCTCCTTTAGCAGAGGAGACACTGGACCATCCTTTACCAAAGGAAAGGAGACAATGCCGTCCCACAATTCCTTGTGGCAGCAACAAGAAGGTAACGCAGCGTTCAAGCCTCAGGAAGCACGTCTACTCCATGTGCTGTCTGCTCGCTCTCAACAATACCATTTGATTTCAGTTCGGACGTTGATAATGAGTCAGATTGTTCACCGGCTCGTCCACGTTTAATATCCCACATGAAACAACCCGGTCAGAACGCACAGGGAGAAGGATCTAAGATGGAGCTTTTTGTAGTCCATCTTCTGGACTTGTAGTTTTTCACACAGACCACGTCAACAAAATCCACGTCACATAATACGTAGCCTAGAGAAAGTGCAGTCAGATCTCCTAGCACTGTGCTTATCTTTTCCTAAGTCCTATGAATGATCCCTTCACATCTTTCCTTGACCTCATGACGTTTCCATGGAGGTGGAGGAAAAGTGTTTAGGAAAGGACAGAGGAATCTTTTTTTGAATATTGGACCGCAGACAAAGACTGAGTTGAGATCTGTCACCAGCTTTGACACAGAAAATGTTTCCAGCTCTTCCTCCCTATCACACTGATTGTCTGTGGCTGCAGCAGGCCCCTTCATACCTGAGAGTGCCAGTCTCCAGTGTGGACCTCATCCAGCGACAGCAGCTTCACTCCTGAGTCTCCTGATGATTGTAGCTCAGGTCCAGCTTCTCAGATGGGAGGGGTTGAGCTCAGAGCTGAGGCCAGAGAAGTACAGCTCCTCTGTGATCAGACAGCCTGACAGCCTGAAAACACACAAAACAACACACATGGAAGATCATCTGAGGGTCCTGCTGCGTCAGTCAGATAAAGAAGAAACTGTCTACTGTCTTTAAATGCTCATCAGCTGAATGGTTCATGGATCCTGACCTGAGACTTTCCAGTGTACAGTGTGGACTCTCCAGTCCAGCAGACAGCAGCTTCACTCCTGAATCCTGCAGGTCGTTGTTACTCAGGTCCAGATCTTTCAGACTAGAGGACTGGGAGCTGAGAACTGAGGACAGAGCTTCACAGCTTCTCTCTGAGAGGTTACAGACACTCATCTGGAGAAACAACGAAAAGGAACAAGTAATAAGATTTTTTCTCCAGTTGAAAGATCTCAGAGTATTTCTGATGAATAAATCACACTTACAGAGCTTCTTGAGGGCTTTGATCACGGCAGCAGCCTCAGAAGAGCCTCCCTGAAGCAGAGAATTTCTTCAGGTCAAACACGTCCAGATCTTCTTCTGATGACAGTAAGATGAAGACCAGAGCTGACCACTGAGCAGGAGAGAGTTTCTCTGTGGAGAGTCTTCCTGAACTCAGGGACTGTTGATCTGCTCCACTAGAGAACGATCATTCAGTTCTCAGACAGTGGAACAGGTTGATGCTTCTCTCTGCAGAGGGAGTCGCTTCATCTCTTCTTTGATGTACTTGACTGTTGCCTGATTGGTTCTGAGCCACTTCTGTCTGTGTCAGCAGACCTCGTAGGAGACTCTGATTGGTCTTCTGTGAAAGTCCACAGGAGGAAGCGGAGGAACAAGTCCAGGTTCCATTGGACTCTGTAAGGCCTCGTCCACAGCACTCTGGTAGAAGTGTGTCTCTGCAGATTTCTTTGTTCTTCTGACAGCAGATTGACTCCAGAGTTGATGAGGTCAGATGACATGAAGAGCAGCAGAACTCCTGAACACTCAGATGGACGAAGCAGAACACTGGTCCTGGTACAGTCCTCCTCCCTTTAAAGATCTGTGTGAACACTCCTGAGTACACTGAGGCTGCTGCTCTGATATCGATGCCACACCTGTCAGGTCTGATTCAAGAAGATCAGGTTCCTTTCTGCAGCTGCTCAAAGCCAGTTTTCCCAGAGACTACAATCATCTTCCTGCTCTCGGACTCCAGTGTGGATCTGTCCCAGCTCCTCCATCATATTGATGTTCTTCACCTTTGGACTGAACCACCAGGAAGTGGATGTACATCTCAGTCAGGCTCTTGGGCAGCTCTCCTCCTCTCTGGTCTTCAACAGATCCTCCAGAACTGTAGCAGAGAATCCGCAGAAGACTGGGATGTGGCACATGATGTGGAGGCTTCGTGATGTCTTGATGTGGGAGATGATTCGCTGGCGTGTTCCCTCATTCTGAATCTCTTCTTGAAGTACTTATTCTTCTGTGGGTCAGTGAACCCTCTGACCTCTGTCACCATGTCAACACAGTCAGGAGGGATCTGATTGGCTGCTGCAGGTCTTGTGGTTATCCAGAGGCGAGCAGAGGAAGCAGTTTCCCCCTGATGAGGTTTGTTCAGCAGCACATCCACTGAGGTGGACTCTGTAACATCAGTCAGGATCTCAGTGTGTGGAAGCCAGAGGAAGTCGACACTCATCCAGACCGTCCAAAGATGAACACAACCTGGAAGTCTTGAAACCTGCAGATTCCTGCTTCTTTGGTTTCAGTGAAGAAGTGATGAACAAGTTCCACCAAGCTGAACTGTTTCTCTTTCAGCACATTCAGCTCTCTGAAAGTGAATGGAAATGTGAACTGTATGTCCTGGTTGGCTTTGTCTTCAGCCCAGTCCAGAGTGAACTTCTGTGTTAAGACTGTTTTCCCAATGCCAGCCACTCCCTTTGTCATCACGTTTCTGACGGTTCATCTCTCCAGGTGAGGCTTTAAAGATGTCTTCACACCTGATTGTTGTTTCTGGTCTGTCTGGTTTCCTGGATGCTGTTTTCAATCTGGTCTGACCTCATGTTCATCATTGACCTCTGCAGTCCCTCCCTCTGTGATGTAGAGCTCTGTGTAGATCTGGTTCAGAAGGGTTGGGTTTCCTGTTTTAGCAATCCCCTCAAACACACACTGGAACTTCTTCTGCAGGTTAGATTTAAATTCACGCTGGAAACTAACTGGAACAAGATATCCTAGAACACAAAAGAAGAAACAATATATCCACATTCCTTACAAAATGAGTATATGAATTTATTTTGATCTGTTGAGACATCAGTAAACGTGTCATTCATCCATCATGTTAAATCTTTAGAGAATCCTCTTACTGCTCTGCAGACAGTCAGCCAGCTCCTCCTGCTTCTTCCCTCAGGAAGTGCAGTGTGATCTTCAGAAATGACTCTCTGCTGCTCTCCTCTGCTCTTCATCCTCACCGTCCAACACCTCCTCATCCTCCCTCTGACTCTCTAAGCATCCTGGCTCATCTGAACTCAGACCTTCTGGATCTCTTCAGCTCGTTCTTCACAAAAGTGACAATGTCTCCTCCAGCAGCTGGAACAGAATATATGAATGACACAATCAAAGTCAAATCATGGAACCAAACATCAAATCCATGTTGGACAGACGGACAGTCCACACTGGTCTAAAGAGTGCAGCATGGAGATGATTTGTAACAGAAGAGATGTAAAAGTAGTTGTTGTCCATGTACAGACCATAAATAGGGAGTCCAGGTGTGTTTGATGCGCTCGGCAGACTGACCACTGGGAACCCTGAGCTCTCCTGGTCCACTCTGTGGAGGAATCATGAAGAATGAGCTCACATTATGTCTGTCCACAACGAGACAAACACAAGGTAAAGGTCCTTTGAGTTCAAGTGTTGATTCCAACATTAATCAGATGCTTTCCCCTGACATTAAAGTGTTGGTCGTACTGCTGATCCCACTGGAATCAACAGTCCAGTCTGCATTCTGTGCAGCTTCATTTACTGTGTTGGTTCAGCAGCTTGTCTGGTTTAGTCCCTCCACTTCTGTTGACCTCTAGCAACACTGTGGACAGCACACACAGCTTACACAAGCTAACTGGATGCTACCTGTCAGTGTAAACTGTTAGTGAGGAAGATGCTCAGTGGTCCTTAACACAGCTGACAATCACACCAAGGTCACCACACTCCTGAGTGACTGAACACACAGAAACACTGAGAGGCGAGCCCACCAGCAGATAACAAGAAAAAGTCTACAGAGAGTTTACAAACAGTTAGAAAAGAAAGAAACCACAGGTGACAACTATATGACAGACTGTCTCCTGGTGACAACCATCCTGTGCATGTATGGGCTTCACAAAGAGGGAGCTCCACCAGGACAACCACAGCAGCATCAACTCACTGAACATACAACATCACAAATCATGGAGCCCATCCTAGCTCCATGTGGCTGGCAACACTCCTACCATGTCCACAACTCAATGGACTTTGTAAACAAGGTTCAAGGACTGAAAGTGGACACAGATGAAACCATGGTGTCCTACGATGTGACCTCACTGTTTACATGTACCCAACCAGAGAGGCAGCTGAAACGGTGAAGCAGCGACTACTACAGGACAACACTCTACACGCAGAACAAACCTCAGCCGGGACCAGATTGTGGATCACTGGACTTCTGTCTCAGTCACCAGTACACCATCGTGGGCCAACGTCTACATGGAAGATGTAGAAACCGCCTGCAGTCCAGACCTGTCCCCCTGAAAATGTGTGGAGCATTATGAAGCTCAAAAACACAAACAGAGACCACCGAACTGTTGAACAGCTGAAGTCGTGATCAACAGGAATGAGAAAGAATTTCACTTTAAAACTTCAAAAATTATTGTCGTCAGTTCACAAACCATTCAAAGAAAAGGGACCAGCACAGAGGTCACATGACCCTGTCACATGACCCGTTTGTTTGTCTTGTCAGTTTTTCAGTCCTCACCTTTGATCAACAGACTGACGTCCATCTTTGAAGGATATAGGTTCAAACGAGACCAGTCACTCTTCATGGACACTGGTCTGGGTTCTGGTTCTCTCCAGCTTCTCCTGAGAGAAACACAAGACAACAGGATCTTAATCTGCAGTGCAACCAGAACAGTGAAACAATGTGTTCTGGATACATTTGACAAGACAATGTTCTGTTTCTTGTTTCTCCTGTCATCCAGCAGAACTGTTTCTCCATGACTGAAAACAAAACTTCTCTTCAAGATCTCCAGAGTGAACAAGTAAGAAACCAGTTCTGTCATGTTGAAGGGAAACAAAGAGCTGACGTATGATTGACAACACTCAGACAAGATGAGCAGAGCAGCTGATCTCAGTCCAGCTGTTATCACTGACATGTTTCTATTCTGTTGTTTCGTCACGTGACTGAAAACTAGAAAATGTGATTTGATGGAGGAACTCAGTGGAATCAGGGTTAGCCTTGTTAGCAGCTAGCATCTGTTAGCCTCAATAAAATCACTGTTTTATACTCATGCAGTCAGACAACAGTCAGAACGTGTGTGTGGAGACAATGCTGAA
Organism: Larimichthys crocea; assembly: GCF_000972845.2. Lineage (NCBI taxonomy): Eukaryota > Metazoa > Chordata > Actinopteri > Sciaenidae > Larimichthys > Larimichthys crocea. Next base: position 4,094 of record NW_020854986.1, on the reverse strand, counting down.
CTGAAGCCAAGAGATGAAGACGGCTTCTATGGTTCTACTGGGGTCTACTGATTCGACGGTTCTACTGGTTCTGCTGCTTCTACTGGTTCTTCTGGTTCTACTGATTTCACTGTTCACTGTTCTATGGGTCCTACGCTTCTATTGGTTCTACTGCTTCTACTGGTCCTACTGGTTCTTCTAGTTCTACTGGTTCTGCTGGTTCTGCTTGGTCTACTGATTCTAGTGATTTCACTGGTTCTACTGGTCCTACGGCTTCGACTGGTTCTACTGTTCTGCTGCTTCACTGGTTCTTCGGTTCTATGGTCCTAACTGGTCCTACTGGTCCTACTGCTTCGACTGGTTTCACTGGTTCTGCTGCTTCTATGGTTCTTCTGGTTCTACTGATTTCACTGCTTCTACTCGGGTCTACTGCTTCTATTGGTTCTACTGCTTCTACTGGTCCTACTGGTCCTACTCTGGTCCTACTGGTTCTTCTAGTTCTACTGGTTCTACTGGTTCTGTTGGTCAGTTTTCAGATGTGAGATCTAAATGTTTGGAAGAACGAAGCTGAAAATAAACATTCAGGTTTAAAAACTTGTCTGGATAAATAACAGTTCAAACAGAATCAGTCAGATTTTTAATGTTATTAACAGCTGACCCTGTGCAGCAGACGGTTGGACATCTTTAATTGAATGAGATGACCAATGGACCGGTCACTCTTGAAGGACAACAGCTGGGTCCAGGTTCAGGTCCAGGTTCAGGTCCAGGTCCAGGTACAGGTCCAGGTCCAGGTCCAGCAGAGTCTGGTCTCAGAGTCTGTTGTGGGCTTTAACAGAACACACACAGAGCTTTGAGTGTGAATAATGATGGTGGAGTGACCTGAGTGCTGAGCTGTGACATGGAGAAGAGTCGTGGACAGTTAGAGATCCTCATCTCACCTCTGAGCTTTGGTCGGCTTTCATGTTCCCCACACAGAGAGCTTTTAGAGGGAGGGACTCCCTCCTCTCTGTCCTCACTCTGATTCATGCTGCTCAACTCACATCAGCTCACACACACTTTGATCTGGAGAGGAACACAAATAATTCATGTGCACATGGACTCAAATCATCCTGTCATCATTTGTCCCTGTACAAAGACCAGCTGCTCCTCCACTGATGAATAAAGACTAATGTGACAACAAAGTTTCTGATGTTCATCATTTCAGATGGAGTCTGTGTTCAGACAGCTGACATCCTGCAGGTGACTTTGGCTCCACCAGATGGCGCCGCATGATTTGTAAAGACAGGTGGAGGAAGCTTTGAGCCCATGTTGATGATCACGGACTGATCCTTTCCCTTCCTGTTTTCTATCAGAGTCGACTGAAGCTTCTGAGCTCAGACTGAGCAAACAGTTAGAAAACACCACTGTCAGTCTACAATCAATACATGATCAATACTTTGTTATTGGACAAGAGAACGTTACAGAGAGAAAAGTTACAAATGACCTCCTATTGGCATCAGCAACAAGGACTCATCTCTGTACTTGTCCTGTTAGATCTCAGTGCCGCTTTGACCACCATTGACCATCAAATTCTTTTAAATCAAATCAAATCAATTTTATTGTACAGCCCAAAGTCACAAAGTCCATTTTCCCTCTGAGGCTTTCCAATCTGGTACAGGGAGTTACACCCTCTGTCCTTAGACCCTCGGTTCCAGTGAGGAAAAACTTGCCCACAAAAACCTTTAACAGGGAAAAAAGGTGGGAAGAAACCTCAGGAAGAGCCACAGAGGAGGGATCCCTCTCCCAGGACGGACAGACGTGCAATGGATGTCACGTGTACAGGACAAAATCAACACAAACAATTGTACAATTACAATGACTGAAAAATGACAATGAATTACAATGACTGAGAAAATGACAATGAAGTAAATGAATGATAAGACATGAATACACTGAATGATAAAATGACAATGAATTACAATGATGATAAAATGACAATGAATTACAATGACTGATAAAATGACAATGACTTACAATGACTGATAAAATGAAAATGAATAACAATGACTGATAAAATGACAATGAATACAATGACTGATAAAATGACAATGAATTACAATGAATGATAAAATGACAATGAATTACAATTGATAAAATGATTACAGTAGCAGATATGGCAGCAATAATCACAGTAGATATGTGTAGTGGCGTCATGCAGGATCACACAGCAGCAGCCACGATACACGAACCTGCTGGGACGACAGAGACAGAAAACTCCAGGGAAGAAGTTTAGTTAGTGACATGATAATGAGACATGAATGTTTACAGATGGAGAGAGAGAGAGAGAGAGAGAGAGAGAGAAGAGAGAGAGAGAGAGAGAGAGAGGGGTTTTTCGGTAAGGGAGATTGTGCCTCAACCAATACCGTGCCTGCTAGGCATAACCCTGGGGGAGGGGGAGTCCCCTGCAGTCTAATCCTTGATGCAGCATAACAAGGGATGACCTGAGCCACACTAACTATAAGCTCTATCAAAGAGGAAAGTCTTCAGTCTACTCTTAAAGTGTTGACCGTTGTCTCCCGCTGAACCCAGAATGGTAGTTTGTTCCACATAGAGGAGCCTGATAGCTGAAAGCTCTGGCTCCAAATCTATTTTGGAGACTATAGGAACCACAAGGAACCCAGCGTCCGGAGAGCGCAGTGTTCTAGAGGGGTAGTAAGGATTATGAGCTCTTTTAGATATGATGGTGCCTGACCATGAAGAGCTTTGTAAGTAAGGAGAAGAATTTAAATTCATCTAGATTTAACAGGGAGCCAATGCAAGGAAGCCAGAATGGAAGAGATTGATCTCTGATCTTGGTTCCTGTCAGAACACGTGCAGCAGCATTCTGAATAACTGCAAAGTCTCAGAGACTTATTGGAGCAGCCTGATAACAAAGAGTTACAATAGTCCAGCCTGAGAAGTAACAAATGCGTGGACTAGTTTTTCTGCATCCGCTTGAGACACAATGTGCTGATTTTAGCGATGTTCGTAAGTGGAGAATGCAGTCCTCGAAATTTGTTTATGTGACGTTAAAGGACAATCCTGATCAAAAACAACTCCAAGATTCTTTACAGTGGAGCTGAGGCCAGGGTGATCCCACTAAAGTAACTAAGTCTCTAGAAAGAGAGTTTCTGAGGTGTTTGGGTCCAATACAAGAACTTCAGTTGTCTGAATTTAACATCAGAAAATTGTAGGTCATCCAACTTTTTATTCCTTAAGGCATGCTTGGAGTTTAGTTAACTGATTGGTTGCATAGGCTTGATCGATAAATAAATTGGGTCTCGTCAGCATACACAATGAAAATGGATAGAATGATCCTAATAATGTCCCTAAAGGAAGCTATATAAACTGAATAGAATGTGTCCAAGCAGCAACCTTGTGGACTCACCATGACAAAACTTGGTCTGTCATGGAGGATTCATCTTGAAACTGGGAACAAACTGAGATCGATCTAAGGAAATACGACTAACACCAGGTTCAGGGGCGGGTTCCTTTGATGGCCAGTTGATGTTCCAGTCTCTGAAAAGATTTGATGGTCCAATGGTGCAAATGCAGCACCTAAGAGCTAACAGGACAAGTACAGAGATTGAGTCTTGTCTGATGCCATTAGGAGGTCATTGTAACTTTTGACTAATGCGGGCCTCTGGTGCTTATGATGCACTCTAAATCCTGACTGGGAAATTCCTCAAATAGACTATGTTATGGAGAAAAGTCACACGCTGGATTAGAGCTACACTTTCTCAAGGTACTTAGACAGAAAGGGAAGGGTGTGATATCGGTCTGTTGGCTAAGACCTGCTGGGTCTAGAGTGGGCTGTTTTGAAGGTGTGTAAAGACTGCAGCTCTGCGCTTCCTGGTCTCAACTCTGGGTTGTCGACATGGTTTGGTCAGTAATAAAACTTTGGCATGTTTCTAGATATGCGGAGCGGCTCCATCCAAACAAGTTGGGATGGATTTGCCGTCGTTTTGGCGTTTTCACCACACCGATGACCACATTTTTTAGTGACCTCCGAAGGCGTAACCGGGTGGCATTACGCCGACGGAATAAACAACTTAGTATTTCGCTTATCCTTAGCCAGCAGTTTCCAAAAAGGACTC
>NW_020854985.1:0-14921 GCF_000972845.2 Larimichthys crocea | reverse complement strand
AGTGCTCTCTCTGTGTTGAGCTCTCACAAGAGCTAGTCTGTGCAGTTTGAGTCCTTGTGGTGCTGCTGTAGAAGCCATGAGTGAATGTCAATGTTGCTCTGTTCTTGATGTAACTCTGTCAAGTAAAATGTAAATTCTGTTTGTAATGCTTAAGAAAAGGCATTTGGCAGTATGGTTCTCCTGTGTCTGTCCCCCTTGACTTAACAAATACTCCAGGTGTCAGTACAGCTCAGTCCCTTGACTTGTAAACCATGGAGGAAACCTCAACTCAAACAGTGTGGCGTCCTGCCCTACCTGACTTGCTGACAGACTGCAAAAACAAGAATGTCCGTGCGTTTTCAGTAGTGTGGCCGATGTCCTAAGGCGCTGGTTAAGGCTCCACGTCTCTCAGAGGTGTGGGTTCAAAGCCGCACACGGCCACGTGATAATTTAAGCTATACGTCAATGTGATGAACCTTGTGGTGAGAGGGGCACAGCCTGTCGCTTGTCCCTGGTAGATAAATGTGGTCTGTGTAACGAGGAAAGAACAGAAAACTCTATGGATTTGAAAGGGCTCAGACATTTATTGTTCTCAAATGTTTTAATTATCTAAGAGAAGTTTTCATTTTTTGCAGAATGGGTGAAATTGACATTTTCGGTGCTGTTTGTTGCATATTATATATCCTTTAATTCTAACGTGTGTGGTATTGTTTCAGTCACGTGGAAATACAAGACCATAACGACAGCATGTCAGTCAGAGAGGACAAGAAGCCTGCAGCTCACATGCAGTGGTCCCGCTGCAGGACAACCAAGGTGTAGAATCGGGGTTTTATTTTAATAGAGTTTATTTTTCAATGGTTTTATGTCCAAATTTGTTCCAAAAGGCATCTCCAGAACGAGAGAATTAGACTGCTTGACAAAATGTAGAATCCTGAACAGAATCTATTTTCACACTGAGTGTTTGTTGAGACTTGGACAGCAGATTGCACTGTATATAGCAGTCTTTACATTTTACATGAGGGTGAATAAGCAGTGCATTTCCATCTAATCGTTAAAAACTTTGCTCTGGGAAATCTTCATTTTTTGCAATTTAAGCTTGTTTAGTAAGTAAATTTCTGAAGCCGGACAGCCTAACTTTCTTAATTCTCCCCCAAGCACAGCACTCTGCTTACCCTACCAGCCTGCCCATAAGAGAAGCGGACCTCTGTAGCCGTCCTTCCCAGCCTTCTCCTGGTTGCTGAGTCAAGTGCCACGCTTCTACCAGCTTGTTGGACACGATCCCAAGTTGCCAACATGATTGTTAGGTATGATTAGACAAAATCTGTTTTCAATGCAACCGTGACATTTTCCAGGAAATAGTTTAGAATTGGTTCCATTTCTGTTTCTCTGCTCCTCACAGGGAAAAGAATGGACACCTGCGCCATACACTTTTAGAGCGGGACGAATGATGCCTCCATCCATCCTCCACCTAAAACCTCCTACCCATCAACCAACATTCCCATCATCCACCTTAAACGCAAAATAAAAAAGACAACCAAAAAAGACAAACCCATCTCAAGGACAATGTTACGACCGCTGGCCTGTTTTAATTATTTGTGGTTTCTCCTTCTTTTTCTCTCTCCTCCTACAATCTAGGTTCTTTCCTTTTTTCTTGTGCGGGCTGAATGAAGATCTGGTGTGTGGGATCTGGGTTCATGAGTGAGCCACGAAAAAAGCGTGGTGAGATTGGGCTCCCTGTGTTTTGGGGGATACCGTCACTGAGTTGACTCGGTTTCTTCTTTTTTCGTAAATAAACTCCTTTCTGGGTTACATTGTCCTACCGTTTCCTACAAGACTCCCGGTTTATTTAATTACTGTTACTCCCCCATCCCCTGGTCAAACTGGGGACGTAACACACAGCATCCACCTGAAGCCTCCTTTACCTTACTCAGCCTCCTCCACTGCAAGGCCACCACCTGGTAACACAAGCCTCGACTACCAACCCAGCCAACAACTATAGGGCTTCTCCACCTGCAGACGGGAAAACAGCTGACTCATGGCCCGCCACCAACCACTTTCAACCTACACGGTAAAGACTCCTCCACTTCAAATTCTGAACACCACCCACGGTCTGTCCTCTCCAACGACCTGCACTCCACCTCCCACTTCCAACTGCTGCAACAGACAGAAAGATTTCTCACCACTGTAGCACAAGTTCTGTACTTGCCAACCTCTGTCAATGACCTGCAGGCCAACTCCAACCTGCATATAGGGGCAAAAAGTAAAGCACCTTGATTTGGCCGATGATAGCACTTACAGATAGCAGAGGATGGTATCAATCAATCGCTGCTGGGTTATGGAGCCCGCGAGCAGCGCTATACCGCGCGCCACTTGCTCACGGCTCCTCGAGGTGTTGGGTTTGTCGCATCCATGGTCTCTAATCAAAAATTATCGTAACATTACGGGGGCCTATGATAACTAAAATGGTTGCCGAAACAGACACATTTGCAGCTATGCGTTTTTAAGCGACGATGACAATGAAGACCTGCATTCGGACGTTTTAAGACCATTTATCCACAAGTGTGACCGCAACTTCCGAGCTGATAAAGACTGATTCTTTCGTAGTGGTCCCGAACAGAACCACATGATGCTTAAATCACAAGACCGATAGATGGTGATCGCGTTCAGGTGAGGGGGGAACGACGCCTTCACGCCACTAAAGGGATCAGAGGGAGGTGGGTGGAGGAGGTGGAGGCGTACAATACTCGGATGGTGTTCGACAACAACTGGATTGAAATCTAACAACCGAGGCTGTGATAAAAAGAAGGGGATGAGCAGACTCTACTTCCTAGGACGCTGAGATCACTTCACGTGTGGCAGCAAGATGTTGGATATCCTACCCAGTCCTGTGGTTGCCATGTCATCTTCTTGCATGTTTGTAGGTATTTGTTGGGCAGCAGCATCATGAGCCGCGACAGCCAACACTATGAAACGAGCATCAAGAATTCTGGTCTGTTCTTGACTGAGACTGGAGTCTCTATGAGACTGTGGTTGGAGATGAGGACGATGAATAACGGTTTCCATCTTGACAATGACAGCACCCTCTCCACCAACACAGTGTACAGAACCGGAGCACATATGCTGTCTACAGCTCCGCATGTCTAAAGGGACAGTAAGGCGGGAAATCATTTCCTGCCACATTCCATCACCTGGTACTAACAAAACTAGCATAACTACATCCTTCTATCGATCTCATCTATCGATCTCTTCTATCTATCTATCTATATATCTATCTATCTATCTCGGCGATCTATCTATCTACTAACTATCTATCTATCTATCTATCTAACTTCCAGACGATTTGTCTGAGTGCCTTTGGGTCTGCTCTAAACTATGAGAATAAAGTCAAAGGTCATATCCAATCCTCGAGAGGGCCATTAATGGGCGTCGTTTAACTTCCCCCCCCCCCGGGAAATCTAGTTTGTCAGGCTTTAACATCTGGAGAAGCTTTGGGGAAGCCGTGTCATTTAAGGACAGCATCCGGGTTCAAAAATCATCAAAACGAGCGGCCTGGCTTCCTTTTGATGTTTGTGCTTTCCCACATCTTGTCGCCATGCAATGCGAAGTTTATTACAGGGAATTAGCTTCAAATGTCCAGAGCGTCGCTGTGCAAGAGGAAGGGGGCCAATGTTTAACGCTCCTCACAGCAAAGGAAAAGACCGAGAAGACACGCGAAAAGCACGGGGGTAGTGAAATATCATAGCCAATGTCCCCTGCATCTCTATATAGATATTTCTGACGCATTTTAACCGAGTCTTTCGCCGTGCACCTCGCCGTGAGCTGGATTCGAACCCACAACCTGCCGGCCAAGATTGCGCCCGTGGAGCAGCGCATTAACGTTAAAACCATTTTATTTGAGCTGTGTTTGTTATTAATCATCCGCAAATAAAACATCGTGAATCAAAGAGTGGTATTTACAGTGTAGCCCCAGTAGAAGGAGTTAATGTAAAGTCACACACACACATATATATATATATATATTAGGGCTGTCAATCGATTAAAAAAAATTAACTAATTAATCGCAAAAATTTCTGTAATTAATTGCGATTAATCTATCAATAAATGTATCAATAAATTAAATGCATTTTTCTAAGACTGAAGCTTATAATGAATATTTATTTATGTAAAATGATCAAATTAATGTAGAATAAACACAGAGAAAGTATATTTAAATTCATTCATTTTATTGGCTTAAGGTGCACATATGCACAGTGCAAACAGAAAAAAGCCAGAATGAGGAAATATACTGAGGAGTGCCACACTCTTGTAGTGTAGACTGGGTGTTTTGCTTTGAGATGATATGTTAAAGTCGTGTTACTTCTGTGGAATTTAAATTCGGCTTTGCAAACTGTGCAAATTGCCTTGTTTTTGTCCAACGAGCCGTCGGGCAACTTTTTAAAATGAAATGTTCCCCCTAAAAGTCCGTCCTTATCCATCTTTCCGCCATAGACTCTCCTTTAGTTAGGATAGATCATAGACATATATACATAGACTCTCCTTTAGTTAGGATAGATCATAGACATATACACATATCTATCTTATCTAATCCTATTATTCTATCTATCTATCTATCTATCTATCTATCATCTATCTATCTATCTATCTATCTATTACTATCTATTTATCTATCTATCTAATAAGTGACTATAAAACTGGTCAGTACAAAACTGTATATCATTGGCACAACCCTGAAAATGTGACATTGCAGTAGTATTTTTTTGCAAACAAACAAGATTGGCAACAAGAAAAAATCCTAAAGAAATTTTGAGTGGGCTTGACTCTGTCGCCCTCATAATCTTTTATTACATCATTTATTGTGTGTGTGTGTCTATGACAGGGGCCAGGTGGAGGTCACCAATCAGTGCAGGGCAATAAACCACAGCCGCTGCTGTGACATTTGACACCGCTGAGAGGGAAACCCCACTTGAAAACTTCGATTTCTGGCCAAAATTATATTTCCAATCATTTGAACCGGCTTCACTTTTAGCATCTCGAGCTCTTCCTGAACGTCTAAATATAATATATTTCTTTGTGGCTAACGTTAGGAAATTGAACCTGAACATGGGATAGATGCGGCTGGTGCGATGGTGTTGCTAGCGCATCATCGTTAATTGTACATATTAAGTTTATTGGTATACAACACATAAAATCGTGGTAAAATTTCTGGTCGCGGCATTAAAGCCAGCTATATGTATTTATATGGACACGTACATACGTTCAATTACAGAGTAATACGCTACTTACCAAGACGGGTTGTCAGAGGGAAAATGATTGCGAGAGCGGCGGGACAAAATATATGCCGCAGCGGGAGCAAACGTGATTGGTCAAAAGTAAGGCCCACAGAGAGGACAGGCAACGTGATTGGTCAAAAGTAAAGCCACCCAAAGTAAGCCCAAAGTAAGCCACCGGACGAACGTGATTGGTCATGTGGGCTTACATTGGCGAAGAAGGCAAGAGACGCAAGCGAGAGGTAGCGGGTCGACGCCCGCATTCTCCACGATGCTTTCCTTTCGTTCTCTTCTGTTGGGACCGCCTTTGCGAAAAACAGTAAGACGGCACCGTTGGGTCCGCACACTCCACGTACTATGGATCACCTTTCGATGTAGAGGTCCATGTCAAAACCTTCAATAAAGCCAGCAACCTTACCTTCTTATGTGGAGTCATATTAAACTTAGTCCTTAATCCAGTTGTGCGCGGGCTTCGGGCGGGATGCTTGGGGAGGAGAAGCTGTTCCATTGAGGAACATGCTCGGGCATCAAAGTAGTAACAGTAATGGGCTTCCTTTAGTTCATGTTTGTCAGCAACACCTTGTGGTAGACTATCATGTGGGCTTCGACCAGCTGCTTGTGGTGGTAGGCCACATTATACAACACAGCGGGCACCGTGATTTCCTGCAAACTCCACATGTCATCAACTCTTCACCCTACGGTTGTTCCTCTGCTTAAGATTGGCGTGATGCGCTTCCATTTTGGGAGGGGATGTTTCCTTGCCACGAGGGTCCGATAGGACAAGTAAGACCATTGCAGCTTAAAGCTAATCATCAGCGACGAGGGATGGATTCCAACCACGCGTGCAGAGAACAATGGATTAGCAGTCCATGCCTTAACCACTCGGCCCACTCGTCGGTGAGACGGAGCTACCAAGGTGACGGCCGAGACGTGCATCCGGACTAGCTCTCAAAATTTGAGAGAAAGTGAAACGTCAAATTATGGTGTTATAAAGTGGAAAAGGTTTTGTCTGCCCATCTGACTGGAGGCAGTCAGACACACGTCTCACAGCTTTATTTGCTCTTGACATGCAACGCTTAAGTCGGACTGAGAGGAGCACCTAGGTAATCACATTTACGCATAGCTAACATATCAAGTGGCATGGTGGGATTTTGAAACCCACGCTCCTGAGAGATGGAGCCTTAACCGCGCCTTAGACCACTCGGCCACACTACCTGAAAACGCCGGACATCCCCTTGTTTTTGCAGTCTGTCAGCAAGTCAGGTAGGCAGGACGCCAAACTGTTTTGAGTTGAGGTTTTCCTCCGTGGTTTACAAGTCAAGGACTGAGCTGTAAGACACCTGGGTATTTGTTAAGTTAAGTCAGGGGGACAGACACGAAGAACCATACTGCCAAGTGCTTTTCTTAAGCAGTACAAACAGAATACATTTTACTTGACAGAGTTACGTCAAGAAAGAGCAACATTTGACATCAACTCATGGCTTCTACAGCGGCACCAAAGACTCAACTGCACAGACTAGCTCTTCTGAGAGTATGACAGCATCGAGACAGAGAGAGCACTGCACCTTGATTTGCCGATGAAGAGCACTTACAGATAGCCGAGGATGGTTTCGATCCATCGACCTCTGGGTTTGGGCCGCACGCTTCCGCTGCGCCACTCTGCTCACGCTCTCTAGGTTTGGGTTGCGCATACATGGTCTACTACTCATGATTAATCTGTAACTACTGGGAGGCCTAATAACTAAAATGGAGTTGCAGAAACAAGACAACATTTTTAAGGTCGAACTGACGAAGCCTCATTCCGGCGTTTTACACCATTTAGCCCACGTTGACGCAACTTCCAGACTTTGCTCTGAGTTGGCTTTGTCTCTCTAAACTATGGGAATAAAGTCAAGGTCCTATCCATCCATCGAGGGCCATTAATGGCAGTCGTTTAACTTCCCCAAATCTAGTTGTGCGGCTTTCAACGTGAGAAAGCTTGGGGAGAAGCCGTGTCATTGAAGGACAGCAGCCGGGGCATCATCAAAACGAGCGGCACTGGCTTTCCTTTTAGTTTGTGCCTGTCCCACAATGCTTGTCGCCATGCAATGCAGAGTTTAGTACAGGGGAATTAGCTCAAATGGTAGAGCCTTACCTGAAAACGCACGGACATCCCTTGTTTTTGCAGTCTGTCAGCAAGTCAGGTAGGCAGGACGCCAAACTGTTTTGAGTTAGGTTTTCCTCCGTGGTTTACAAGTCAAGGACTGAGCTGCATGTAATGACACTGGAGTATTTGTTAGTTAAGTCAAGGGGGACGACACAGGAGAACCATACTGCCAAGTGCTTTTCTTAAGCAGTACAAACAGAATACATTTTACTTGACAGAGTTACGTCAAGAAAGAGCAACATTTGACATCAACTCATGGCTTCTACAGCGGCACCAAAGACTCAACTGCACAGACTAGCTCTTCTGAGAGTATGACAGCATCGAGACAGAGAGAGCACTGCACCTTGATTTGCCGATGAAGAGCACTTACAGATAGCAGGATGGTTCGATCCATCGACTCTGGGTTATGGGCCCAGCACGCTTCCGCTGCGCCACTCTGCTCACGCTCTCTAGGTTTGGGTTGTCGCATACATGGTCTACTAATCAATGATTAATCTGTAACATTACTGGGAGCCTATGATAACTAAAATGGAGTTGCAGAAACAAAGACAACATTTTTTAAGGTCGACTGACTGAAGCCTCATTCCGGCGTTTTACACCATTTAGCCACGTTGACGCAACTTCCAGACTTTGCTCTGAGTTGGCCTTTGGTCTTCTCTAAACTATGGGAATAAAGTCAGGTATATCCATCCATCGAGGGCCATTAATGGCAGTCGTTTAACTTCCTCCCAAATCTAGTTGTGCAGGCTTTCAATCGTGAGAAGCTTGGGGAGAAGCCGTGTCATTGAAGGACAGCAGCCGGGGCATCATCAAAACGAGCGGCACTGGCTTTCCTTTTAGTTTGTGCCTGTCCCACAATGCTTGTCGCCATGCAATGCAGAGTTTATGTACAGGATGGGAATTAGCTCCAATTTTAGACGCTCGCTTAGCATCGCGAGAGGTAGCGGGGATCGACGCCCGCATTTCCACGATGCTTTCCTTTCGGTTCTCTTCTGTTGGAGACGCGCTTTGCGAGAAAAACACAGTTAAGACGGCCACCGTTGGTCATCACACTCCACGTACTATGGAATCACTTCGATGTGTAGAGTCATGTCAAACCTTTCAATAAAGCCAGCAACCTTACCTTCTTATAGTGGCAGTCATTAAACATGTCCTTAATCCAGTTGTGCGGCTTCGTGGCGGGATGCTTGGGGGAAGACTGTTCCATTGAGGTACAGCTGCTCGGGCAATCAAAGTAGTAACAGTAATGGGGCTTCCTTTTAGTTCATGTTTGTCCAGCAACCCACTTGTGCTAGACTATACATGTGGGCTTCGGACAGTGCTGTGGTGGTAGGACACAATACTACACCACAAGCGGGCACCGTGATTTCCTGCAACCCTTCCACATGTCATCCAACCTCTTCACCCCTACGGTTGTTCCTCTGCTTAAGATTGGCGTGATGCGTTCCATTGGGGAGGGGATGTTCCTTGCACGGGGTCCCGATAGGGACAAGTAAGACCTTGCAGCTTAAAGCTAATCATCAGCGACGAGGATGGGATTTCAACCCACGCGTGACAGAGCACAATGGATTAGCAGTCCATCGCCTTACCACTCGGCCACCTGTCGGTGCAGCGGAGCTACCAAGGTGACGGGCCCGGACGTGGCATCCTGACTAGCTCTCAAAATTTGAGAGAAAAGTGAAACGTCAAATTATGGTGTTATTAACGTGGAAAAGGTTCTGCCCATCTGACTGAGGCAGTCAGACAAAACGTTCACAGCTTTATTTGGCTCTTGACATGCAACGCTTAAGTCGGACTGAGAGGAGCACACGAGGTCATCACTTGACGTATAGCTAACATTATCAAGTGGCAGTGGTGGATTTGAACCCACGCCTCCTGGAGAGACTGGAGCCTTAATCCAGCCGCCTTAGACCACTCGGCCACACTACCTGAAAACGCACGGACATCCCTTTGTTTTTGCAGTCTGTCAGCAAGTCAGGCAGGCAGGACGCCAAACTGTTTTGAGTGAGGTTTTCCTCCGTGGTTTACCAAGTCAAGGACTGAGCTTGTAATGACACCTGGAGTATTTGTTAAGTTAAGTCAAGCGGGACCAGACACAGAGAGACCCATACTGCCAAGTGCTTTCGTAAGCAGAACAAACAGAATACCATTTTACTTGGGACAGAGATTTACGTCAAGAACAGAAAGCGCAACATTTGACATCAACTCATTGGCTTCTACAGCGGCACCAAAGACTCAACTGCCACAGAACTGCTCTTCTAGAGAGTATGACAGCATCGAGACAGAGAGAGCACTGACCACCTTGATTTGCCGATTTGAAGAGGCACTTACAGATAGCAGAGGATGGTTTCGACCAGCCTCTGGGTTATGGGCGCCCAGCACGCTTCCTCTGGCCACTGCGTGTCATTTGAAGAGGGGACAGCCGCCGGAGAAGGAGTTTAGAAGGAGTTAATGTAAAGTCATCTATATATCTATATATATAGATTATAGATATATTCGATAGATTATATTAGATATATATATATATATATATATATATTAGTGCTGTATATATCTATGGGTTACAGTCACGTGATCTAATGAGAAAGCAGTAGCCAGTGTAAATAGCAGATCCCATTAAATCATGAATGATACAGGTACTCCTGTTGTTGCCGGTAAATCTCTCTTCTGAGATTGTTTGTCGGTTGCCATGAGAACGACCCCCCCTAGTGGTCTCGTACCAGATGTTTTCCTGAGGTTTTACTCCTGATTTAAAATCCATAGCAATTTGATGTTATTGTATTGATTAATACTTCTTAATTTGTATTTGAAGGCCATTGCTTTGTCTTCAAGATAAACCCCCCAATGACAAGTAATGTTTATTTCTGTTTCTATTAATATAATGATAACATTAAAATGTGCTACTACAAGAGGACATGGACACACTGAGTCATAAATGGTGGTATAATAAGATTTAATGAACACAAGATCTAAAATAAAAAATATTGAAAAGAACACACACACACACACACACACACACACACACATATATATATATAATCTCACAAAAGAGGGTGCATCCCTCACATTTTTGTAAAACCTTTATTACATCTTTTCAGGGGACAACACTGTAGAAATGACTCTTTTTTTTAAATAACTTAAAGTAGTCAGTGTACAGCTTGTGTAACTGTATAGATTTACTGTCCTTTGAAAATAACTCTAGACACAGCCATTAATGCCTAAACAGTTGGCAACAAAAGTGAGTACACCTCACAGTCAACATGTCTAAATTGTGCCCAAAGTGTCAATAATGAGTGTGACCAACATTATTAACTAGCACTGCTTTCACCCTCCAGGACATGGACTTCACCAGAGCTGCACAGGTTGCTGCTGGATGTACCCACATACTGTACACTGTACTCAAACACACAATATATACACTATTTACACTATATACAAGCTCCCGGCCTATTTAAGTGGTCTCTGTTCCTCCAGCCACTCCTCCAGAGATTTCCCTTCTGAGGCCTGTGGACAGAAGGTGGCGCTGCCATAACGGCTATGGCCAAAGTCTTTGGTTTTTGGCTGTCCACACTGCCACAAGTGTTGTATGCCACCCCTGGACCTACCTCCTCTTGGGCCACTCCACCCTCCTCCTCAAGGGCCCGCCGTCCTGTTCCTCTCTGTGAAGGAGACACGGATGAGGAGGTGCAGGACAAGTGGAGCAGGGCCTGGACCGTGTGTGGAGACACCAGGAGCTACCAGCAACGGTGACAGCGTGTTGTGGGTTGAGGACAAAAGTACCCCGACGAGCGATGTGGGCTGTGCAGTGCCTGGTGCTGTGGGGGGGGGTGTGATGGGGTGTCCCTGGTGGCAGCAGCGGGCCGTCTGCCTGGCCGCAGAGAGGGAGCCTGTCCCTCCAGGTTAGGAGGGAGGACAAACTGGTGCAGCGGGCCAAGATGTTGGAAGGAGCTCCAGTTTCTCCTTCGGGGCCGGAAGCTGGTCTGTTGCCACAGGAATCTGGTCTGGGGGAGTCAATCCCTGTGACAGGACACTCATCTCCTGAGTCTTCTGCCTCCGTTGAAACCTGAGGGAAGATATTTGTGTTAGACACGTGGTTCTAAATGGGGATACTAGTACCCTGGGGGCATTTGAAGGCTTTCCAGGGGGGGACATGAGTGCTGCCAAATAACGTGCCTGACCTACCATTGAATGAGTGTCCTCTGATTTATCTCAAACAGCTGGAGCGTGGTCTCCGCCATGAGCCTAGGTGTGTTGAGCACCAGTTCCCGGATGTGGTGGTAGTTTTCAAGGATTTTTGACCACCTGGGGGTGGAGACTCCAGCCTTCTTGGTGGGGCGACTTGTGCACATGCACAGCTTGGTGCATATGGCCTCACCAAGCGGCTTGTGCGTGGGCCACTGTGCTGGACCCCAGGATGTCCTATCAAGCATCGCTTGACACTCTCCACACCCGGTGTGACTCCAGACCGCTTCGGGGCCTTAAAGCGCCCACTTTCAGGCGCTCTTGATGGCGAGGCTGGTAGCTGACACGCTGCTTGTCAACCTCAGGGAGAGCTTTCCACAGCTGGATGATCTGGGTCACCTGCAGGTCAGTAGGTAGCAGCCTCACGAGACCACCAGGTAAACCGCCAAATCCTGGACCTTGTCCCACCCAGCGATCCAGTTGCGGTCCAACACTGCTCCCTATAAATTAATTGATTAATAGTAATATATGTGAAATAAAATGTCAATGAGATTGGACTGAAATAGTTATTAAGTGTTTACTGGCCTCGTCAGCAGGTGATGCAGGGGCCTGAGGAGGGAGGGCGGAGTGGAGAAGGCGAGGTGGAGAGGCGGAGGAGAGAGAAGGTGAGAGAGGTGGAGGAGAGGGCGGAGGAGGAGAGGCTGAGGTGAGACGGCGGAGGAGGAGAGGCCTGAGGACTTGTTAATGATGAGGGCCTGCTCTGCGAGCACGGGAGGGTCGTCCTCATACAGCACAGGAACTGTGATGTCCTCCATGCTCTCTTCGACAAAGCCTCATCTTGGAAGTCCTCATCATTGACTTCCTCCACCAGCCTGTCCTCCTCTTCTGGTTCTGGAGCACTGGAGTCAGCTCCTTGCCAGTCTGGCTGTACAAGTACTCCATTCCCAGCAATTCACCTAGGGAATAACAAACAGAAAAAGAAAGAAAGAAATTTAATATTTCATCCGAAACATTAAATGTTACATTGATAAATTTAGTGTAGTGTTATTAAAGAAAAATATCAATCAAGGAGTTCTTTTCATGTTGAATGGGGGATTATTTCTTACCCGTGTACGCTCCAGGGGTGCGGAGCGCTATCCCAGCATCTCCCTAGCACCTTTTGGCTGAGCTGGTCCACCGCCTCTCTCAGAGCACTGCCGTAGGAGCGGATGGAAGGGCTCCCCTTACGGCGTCCTCCATCCGGTCATCATTCCAGCGCATCAGCCCTTCCAGAAGATACGCCTGGAAATGCGCATCACTTGCACTGGTTCCTGAAGGTGAAATACACAGAAGCATGTCACATTTGTAAAAGCATTCACTACATATGATAGAGTATCTATAAATAAAGCCAGGCATACTGAGAAAAAAGAGGTATAAAACTAGTTAGTGCATATTAGGTATTATATGTATGCAATAATGGAATGAATCTGTTCAGATTGAGGTGAAAGGACTCCAGGGAGGTAGAGCCACGGGCAACACTGTAGCAGCACAGCTCCACTCCGCCCTTCTTCAAGGTGCCCGTCTTGATGTAGAGCGGGAAGTCCTCTGGGTCTTGGATACAGCCAAGGTGTTTCTGCTGTTCCTTCCATATCTGCTGGATCCGTTCATGGTCCAGCAGAGGAACACCCAGAGTGTCCTTCCCGTTCACTGTCAAACAGACTGATCAGTGAACCGATCCGTCTGCTGGTCTCCTCCACCCCTCTGGTCCTCCTCCTGCAGTGCAGCGCCAACTCCCTCCGGGTGATGTGAGCGCTCACCGCCTCCTCCAAGATGTGGCCGACACTTCTTGCTGCCAGCTCACCTTCCTTGGCGCGGCGAAGAGCAGCAACATCTTCCGGATCCCACTCAAAAATGCACGTGGACAGGCGTGCCATGAAGATGCCATACAGGGGGTGAGCCTCAGTGGTGACGCCTGCAGCAAAACGGCGCATGAAATGCCAGATGTCAAGGCGCACCTGAAGCTCATCCCACCCTGCGAACATGGCCTTCACCCGACAAGGGCTATGCTGACTGCAGCAGTCTCTGTCCACATAGATCACCTTGGGTGGTGCCTCACCTGCCGTCCTGTACCGCTTCACCAGGCCAGCTGCCATGGTGTCAAGCGCTTGTCCCTCACCAGCTGTCAGAACTGAGACTAGGACTTGACCGTACTCATTTCCGACGTTGGTGCACCAGGCAGCTGTACCTGCAGCAGCACCGGCAAGCTTCTTCGTGACCTATTCAGAAAAGATAAGGAGTTAAAAACTGTTACTTAGTATGAAATGTAAATACAATATTTAAATCTCTGTTTCTAAGATGCTGCTACTATGCTCCCTGGTGATGATGATGATGATGTGATGATATCTGAGGCTTGTTTTATTTTAGTATGCTGTATGTATTTCATTTTATTGTCATGTGGAAGTGTTTGTGTAGTGATTGTGTCTGTGCGTACTGCATTGCTTTTAGTAGTTGCACAGTAGTTGTACTGCTGGTACAATGACATCAAAGACTATCTCTTTCAATTGATTATGTATGCACTCAAAATTCTGTATATAAACAGGGCTGTGATACCTTTTTGGTGGAGTCCATCTTGAGGACAGAGCCAAAGATGGAGGTGATTTTGGCCTTCACCTCATGCAGCCGGCTGAGGACATCCCTGGCATAAACTGCTAACAGCCATTTGGGCTTGGGAAGGGCAGGTAAGCAGGGAGGCTCAGCAAAGACGGGGGGGCGGACAACAGTGGACCTTGTGAAGGGTTCACAAGCTGTGAGGTACTGCAGGACACGCTCCATCCATGCCTCACTATGCTGTTCCTGCAGCTTTTTATACAGCTGGGTCACACTGTTGCCCATCGTCCTCTCCCTCATCATCCTCAGCACACGGATGCCACACGAGTATCTAATAAAAGGAAGGAGTGTAATGTCAAAAAATAAATAAATAAATAAAAAATAAACGCACCTAATAATGGTTGACATTAATTATGAATTACCTGGGGGTGGCGGTGGCGTAGTGGGTTAAAGGCGGAAGCGTCGCGCCGCGTGGTAAGAGGCTATAGTCTCGCTGGCAAGCTGGCACCCGGTTCGGAACTCCCCGCAATCGGGACGGCATTTGCTGCGTGTAATCCCCCTCCGTCTCTCGCCCCTGCTGTCCCGTTATCTTCAGTTCTGTCCTATCATAAAAGGCCACAAATACTATATTTAAAAAAAAAAAAAAAAAAAAAAAAAATTATGACTTAACCTGTAAGTAGCAAAGCTGGAACACTGTGCTGCGGTGTGGCCCAATATCCCAGTGCCTACTAAGATGTCTTAAACAACCCAGCAGGATACGT
>NW_020854984.1:0-740 GCF_000972845.2 Larimichthys crocea | reverse complement strand
TGCGGCGTCTATGTATATATGTCTATGTGTCTGATGATGTTGTGAAGCGTCATTGGACAGACGGGAACACGCCTTTCGTCGTGCGTGAACAAGCACAACAACAAACGACAAGGTCAGAAATGTATCTTGAAACGTGCATTAATATTCACCGTTCAGTGCCGCTTCCTGCTTATTAAACGCCTCGTGTTAGTGTCGGTTTCTTAAACCGGTGCTAATGCTTTCAGCTAGGTTGTTCAGCTAACATAAGCTAGGTTGTTTAGCTAAAGCAGCACAGCTGTAGCTCACTTTAACATGATGTCAACATTAACATTAACGTGTTTGCTTTTTTACCACGCATTGAAATAGTTTTTATGGTCGTCCAGTGGGGTTTAATCATCTTGCGCCTGTTTGACTTTAAAAAAAAATATGATATCTTAGCTCGTCCACAATGCTAAAGTAGCTAATGTCAACGTTGAAATGTGACAACAATGTCAAGTGAAGATATCATGAGCTAGCTGCTTGCTTCGTAAAACTGTACTTATTATTATTATTATTATTAGTAGTAGTAGTAGTAGTAGTAGTAGTTGTAGTAGTTTTTACTGTATTTACTGAATGAGTTTACAGCTTTACATTATAGCTACACATCATTCAGCTGTTGAATATGTTGTTATAGTGTGTCTAGAGTACGTCACTGGTTTAGTCTTATGGCAAACATCCATCTAAACACAGTAAACTTCAGGGGTGCACCGAAAATTCGGCCA
>NW_020854983.1:0-782 GCF_000972845.2 Larimichthys crocea | reverse complement strand
GTACACCCTGGACAAGTCACCAGCTTATCACAAGGCACATAGAGACAA
The DNA here is from genome assembly GCF_000972845.2 of Larimichthys crocea. NCBI lineage: Eukaryota > Metazoa > Chordata > Actinopteri > Sciaenidae > Larimichthys > Larimichthys crocea. Next base: position 734 of record NW_020854983.1, on the reverse strand, counting down.
GCAACCATTCACACTCACACCAATTAACCTACTAAGTTCATGTCTTTGGACTGTACAAATACTTCGTTATTGTACTTAAGTAGAATTTTCGGGTATCTATACTTTATTTCACTATTTGTTTTTGTGCCAACTTTTGACTTTTAGTTCTTACATTTTAGCATAAGTATCCGTACTTTCTACTCCCTACATTTTCAAATCAGGGTCGTTACTCTTGCGTTTAGATGGTGATGTTTTTAGAGAGTTTTTGTGGTTTTTTCTTCATGTTGTTTTTTAAATGCCACTTCCACCTGGACACGCTGCCTTTGTTTACTCCGGGGAACAGCTGATCACGCTAATGCCGGCCGGCCTAGAAGCAAGACCAGCCGATATACCAGCTGAACTCTGGAGGAAAACACACCGATTTATTTTGTTCTTAATAGATGGTTACGTGTTTACATATGTTGTTTTTGTTTGTTTGTATACTGGGGTATAGTATGGAGTATGGAGTAGTATTTCTGATTCTGATTCTGATTAATAAACAGTAAAATTTCACCATCAGTATCAGTAAAACGCGCCATGCAGACAACGTGATTGATTGGATTATGCTTAGAAACGTATGTAAACACTCACTGAGGAGTTAACTACATAGACATATATACATAGACGCCGCATTGAGCGCTGAATCGTACGTAAACGGCGCCGCCATATTGGTTCGGGCAGGTCTGCCCGAAAACTAATAAAAGGAAATGGACTGA
>NW_020854982.1:0-657 GCF_000972845.2 Larimichthys crocea | reverse complement strand
TCTGGGCGTGTAGTATTTGTGGTGCGATCTTTGGGTTTAAAGTCTATCCACTAGGATGAGTTGGGCAGAATGTGAGACTGACTCAGGCACTTCTGATGAACTTTGAGAGTGTCTCTAATTCTCCTTAATCAAACGTCAATAAATAATACAGCATAAAACATCAGAGGCTCCTGAACACTTTCTTCCTTCCTGACCTCACCATTGACCTTTGACTTCAGCCATTTCTCCACAACACACATGATGTTTATCCACATTTTTCTACTTTATATAGATGAACGTGTCTAATGGTGCTCCCCTTACTTCCTTATCACCATCCTGAAACTGGACAATAATATAATATAAGTATTACAGTGTATTACACACAGTTTTGACCCAACACAAAGCAATACTAGAGCCCAGATCACCTACATCGATACATTTGTTTCTATTTTGTGCAAATAAATATGTGAGCAATGAAAAATTAATAAACACTACTGTGTAATAAAATTGCAAAATGTAATCACAGTCAGTGTACTGATCTGATTCTGTATTAGTCTGAGGACATCTGAGGTGTGGTGTAAGTTTTCTGGTTGTCTACTCTTTGATGTTCCCCTGTTTTGACACTAGAGGGCGTAGAAAGTCATGTTTTAAACCCTGACTCTCCTAAAGTAGGCCCAT
>NW_020854981.1:0-840 GCF_000972845.2 Larimichthys crocea | reverse complement strand
GAGAGGGAGCAGCGAGCACTAAGTCTACGGCCCCGGGAAGCGGTGAGGTCCCTTTCCAAGCCAACCCAGAGCCAGTCGCGGCGCACCGCCGCGGACGAAATGCGCCCACGGAGGGCAGCGCCAGGGAGAGGTCCCACGAGGGGATCCTCCCTCACCGTGCGGCTGTCCCTGACCCGCCGAGTTGAATCCCTCGGGCAGACTGCGCGGAAGTTGATCACGGGCAAAGTCACGTCGGAATATACCATTGTGTGAGGGGATGAAGATTAGCTAGCACTGTAAATAGTTCGTAAATAAGGTAGATATATAATTTTATAATAGCAAAATGCAGTTTTGAAAAATAGGCCATGTTTAGAGGGATTGTTTAGGATTGTTAAGTGGGCCACTCCAATTGTTTAGGCGGGCTGGATGTGGCCCGGGGGCCGTAGTTTGGAGACCCCTGGTTTAAACCATAAATTAATAAACCATAAGTTAAATTATTTTTCTGTGGTTATTAATTACAGCTGTGACTTTTCTGCTACGCTACGTCAAAGGTTCTGGTGTGAACAGACACACACTTCCTGTTTAATTTTTAGCTGGCCCAGGTGTTCTTGGGTCGACTACAGTGTGAGAATGTGAAGAGCTGTAGGAACCATAGCTATTTATTTGAGAGAGGAGAAAATAAAAAAATTATCTCAGCTACGTGGAAAGCAGTGTATATTATATATAAGTGTATATTTTACACTGGAGAAGGCATTTCTTTTAACTCAACGGAGGTCAAGGCTGTTCTCCACACATTAAACACTGGGTGGAACATCATTCACAAGAGTATGGTCTACACCTGCTCTATATGAAAAGTGACGT
>NW_020854980.1:0-572 GCF_000972845.2 Larimichthys crocea | reverse complement strand
ACATTAACAGGTATTTAATTCCTAATGGCTAATACTAATTAGCTTTAGCAGGTTAACATTAACATGTTAACAATGATCATGTATTTAATTCTTAGTGGCTAATAGGGATGTAACGATACACTCAACTCTCGACTCGATTCGAGTCACGATTTTTTGTTCACGATACGATTTTTTCACGATTTTTTTAAAATCAAAATGAGCTACAGACAAATTATGACCAAATAAAATTATCTTTTTATTTGTAGGAAAAAAGTCTCTCTTTACAGACACTCGCAAACAGTTTGTGTTCTTATTAGGGCTGCCAGCAAGCAGCTGATCTGACCATTACCTTTCAGCTTGAAGTATGAGCTAACTGAAAATAAAAACAACTAGATGATAGCTCATTTACCCTTTAATGAGAGTCCACGGCGAGGTCCGGGCGCTGTAAACGCAGAGCCGGTCGCGGCGCACCACCTCGGAGGAAATCTGCCCGGCGGGGGCCAGCCAGCGCCGGGGAGAGGTCCGACGAAGGGATCCTCCCGCACGGTGCGGCCGTCTCTGACATGTATTTGATAGTTTAAAAACGGTAAAAG
>NW_020854979.1:0-816 GCF_000972845.2 Larimichthys crocea | reverse complement strand
GTGATTATATTATCCCCCATATTATTTCTTTGGGTACCAAGCCCCAACATACGAGTATATGAATATGAGTGTGATTGTTAGTCAGGCAAGGTGTTAGTCCAGAGTTGAATAGATGCGATTGGAAACTGAAATCATATGCTACAGCTTCACGAGGTACAATAAATACGGAGAGGTTGACTGTCAGGTCTTTCGGGGGACGTGAGTTAAATCATCCCCCAAATTAGATATTTGGGCCCCAATAAATATGATATGATAGGTTTGTCAGGGAAGAGAGTGTAAGAGTAAAGTACCAAGTCCTGATGATGGGGTGATGATCGGTAGTGGATAGGATAGTCAGATGGATAGGATAGGGTGATGATCGGTAGTGGATAGGATAGTGATGGATAGGATAGGGTGATGATCGGTGATGGATAGGATAGGATAGGGTGATGATCGGTAGTGGATAGGATAGTCAGATGGATAGGATAGGGTTAAGCCCAAATGATGGGACAAGCAAACATTTTATTTTTTTCCCTTAAAATGTGCGAGTATATGAATAAAGAACTAAAAATAATATAATGATAACCTAACTGGAAACTGCGATCATCAGATCACGTTATTCACTTCAGGTCCATCATTTGGGCGTAACCCTATCCTATCGATCATCACCCTATCCTATCTATCTGACTATCCTATCCACTACCGATCATCACCCTATCCTGACTTTGCCCCATCCTATCCTATCCACTACCGATCATCACGCTATCTATCTATCCTATCCACTACCGATCATCACGCTATCCTATCTATCCGACTATCCTATCCACTACCGATCAT
>NW_020854978.1:0-793 GCF_000972845.2 Larimichthys crocea | reverse complement strand
ATTTGAACTTGGATCATAATAAATAATAAATAAATAAATAATAAATAAATGAAGCGACGTCGACGCGCCTGACGCAACAGAAGCAAATAAAGTGAGCAGGGCGCATCTCGTACACTAACACACACATTCATACATCCAAAAACATACACAGAGAGACAGCTGGCTGTGTGTGTGTGTGTGTGTGTGGGACATGTCGTCCCGTTAAAATAGAAAGGGGTGTCCACTCACCGTCCTCGGCACAGCGTTCTTCACAGTGGACTTATAAGGCACGGAAAAATCCATCCACGGAGAGGACAGACTGACTAAACACCGTTTTCACATTCAAAGCTGCGTGTTAACCTCCGGGCTCTCCTCCCACACAGCTGCAGGCTGTATGGGCGTTGATATAAGACATCAGGTGGCTCCTCTGTGTCGTCACTGTGGAGCGATATCTTCATCTCCCGTGGATACGACCGACAGCATTCCACACAAAAAACAAAAACACACACACTGACTTACTCAAACAAACAAACCGACTCAGCAGGGATCCAGATGATTTTTTTTTTTATTATTTCCAGTGTTGTGGTGATTCAAACCACCCCGAATTCTGTAGACCTGATGTAGAGCAGAGAGATATTGAGTTTAAAGAAGACAAAGACAAGTCCTCCAGTTTCACCTGTTGCAAGAGGGAGAACACAGCTTTCAGTTCTTACAGACCCCGCGATCTGCACACCTTCACGCCCTGCTGAGTTCTGCGCTCTCTCTGGCTCCAGCTAGTTTTATTAAATCACACAAACGGTTACCTATTTGTTAT
>NW_020854977.1:0-5723 GCF_000972845.2 Larimichthys crocea | reverse complement strand
GACAGCCGCAACCCGCTAACTGGACAGAAGGCTAACTGACAGCAGCTAACACGCCTAACTGAGCAGACTAACACGCTAACCTTGACGCAGTAATCCGCACTAAGATCTGTTACAGAAAGATTCAACACGCTAACTGATTCACGCATTGCAACCCTAAAATGACAGAAGCTAACACGCTAACTGACAGCAGCTCAACAGCAGCTAACTACAAGCTAACTGAACAGCACACGCTAAACGACGGCTAAAGCTAGTGACAGACTACGAGTAACTGACAGAAGCTAATTGACGCAGAAACGAACACAGGCCCCCTAATGACAGAAGCTAGACACGCTAATACATGGCAGCTAACAGTACGGACGCTAACACCCTAACTGACAGAAGCAACTTGACAGCAACGCTAACCTGACAGAGCTAACACCTAACGGACAAGAAGCTACCGCTAAACGACACGAAGCCTAACACCGGTAAACTGTTCCAGAGCTAACAGCTACTGACAACTACAGCGTAATACAGTAGCTGAATCAGTAACTGAAGAAGCACACACGCTAACTGACAGAGCTAACCGTAACTGACAGAAGCTGTTAACAGCAGCTAACAGCTATACAGAAGCTAACCACGCTAACGACAGAAGCTACTGAAGAGCTACGACGGAAAGCTACAGACAGACTAACCGCTACAACCGCTAACTGACAGAAGCTAACTGACAGGCTAAGCTACTGCACAGAGCTAACCGCTACAGACAGCGTGCTAACAGAACTGAAGCAGACGCTAACTGACAGCTAACTACGACGGACAAGCTACGACCTACTGACAGCAGCTAAACACGCTAACTGACAGAAGCTAACTGACAGAAGCTAACTGACAGAAGCTAACACGCTAACAGACAGAAGCTAACACGCTAACTGACAGAAGCTAACTGACAGAAGCTAACACGCTAACTCACCTGGCTGAGGCTGCATCACCTGTCATTCAGAAGCTAAGCTACCTGCTGTAGACCAACATTCAATGACGAGGCTAACACGCTAATTAGCAGCCGTGACGTACACAGACGAGTTACCTCAGTTTTGGTCTGACGTCACAAAAACAGCCAAACTGCTCATGACGTCACCAGGAGTTACCTGAAGGTTTCCCACCTGTCGGTGGTTAGCTTAGCGTCTGGCCAACGGACGGAGATTCAGGCTAAGCAGCATGTTAGCCGACCGAACCGAGCCGAACTTTACCCTGCACTCCCCGGGTTCGTTCCGGATGAACACGTGTCCTCCGTCACACCGGAACCAGAACCAGCCGTGACCCAACAGTTAACGCAGGAGCGGTGTTTAACGGTCTTTAGTCCGGTCCGGTTCGGTCCGGTTCGGTCCGGTTCCAGCTGCTTCACACTGAGCAGAACATGAATGTGACGAACATTTAAACATGTTTAAATTAATTTATTAATTGTTTTAAACATGATTATATTAAATATAATTTCCTAATTTTTATATATAATATAATCATTTATATATTGGAAATGATTATAGCTAGACTATATAATATTTATGTCTTTGTCCCATTTAAACGTCTTGACTGAATATATGAATGAATATTAAAAACAGCCTCAGTGACAGATTACAGAGTCAGTATAAAGATCTGTCATGTGACTGACCTCATTAAGACTTTTAGATCATTTCACCTGACAAAGAAAAAAGGGTCAGAACCAAATTAGCTACAGAGACCAAAACTGTTTTTTGTACCAGGCTGTAAACATGTTTATTTCTGCTGTGAAGTTGGACATTTGGACATGGGGACTTATGGAGACTGACTCACTTCTGGAGCCAGCCTCAGGTGGACGTTAGAGGAACTGCAAATATCGTAATATCGGAAATATATGTAAGTCCTGCCCCTTTGCACTTTGTGCTCCAATAAGAATCGAGCATGTTTGGAAGAAGATTAGATTAGATAGACAGTTTTTAAAATGTGACTATATATTTGGATTTATATTTGGTTTCATATACAGATGAGATAATGTGTAGCATATCTCAGCACAGCATGGAAGGAAGTTGGAGTTTGGCCTTATCATGACTGAAGGAAAATATAATAAGGAGACTCTTTAACATGTAATCAGCGTTTTTATGTCTGTTTTCATTCTGAAGGAAATGTGATGTGTCAACATGAAGTCATCAGACAGAGTAAACTCAGGTCATCATATCCTCCTTTGGACTGACATAAAGAATCACAGAGTAGTCAGAAAAACACCCCTTACATTTATTTAATTTGAGTTGTCTGGACAGTAGCTAAAGCTAAAGCTAATGACTATTTGGCACAAAGACAGATTTGTTTCATTTGAATTTGAACCACAGATGAAACAAGACAGACAAACGCTGCAGTGATGATCAACAGGACAGGTTTCTGTGAAGGAACCAGACCATTAACCCGCCTCACAACTGGTCCAGAGTCAGCTCCACTTCAAGTATCTTTACAGTGTAAAGGCTTTTCTACAGGATGCAACATGTTTGTCATTCCACTCAACAAGAAATACAATCCACACCAACAACAGCACTCGCTGAACTTCATCATGAACTCAGTGCCAAGAAACCAAAAGTTAAGTTCAACAGGAGGACAAAGAGACAGAAACAACACGTAAAGAGACAGAAACAACACGTGAAGAGACAGAAAGAACACGTGAAGAGACAGAAACAACATGTGAACAGACAGAAACAACGTGAAGAGACAGAAACAACATTTGAAGAGACAGAAACAACATTTGAGGAAACAAATTGTGAAGAGACAGCAAGAAACGTGAGAGAAGACAGAAACAACATGTGAAAAGACAGAAACTGTGAGAGACACAACAACATGTGGAAGAGACAGAACCATGTGAAGAGACAGAAAACAACATTTGAAGAGACAGAAACAATATTGAAGAACAGAAGAACCGTAGAAGAGACAGAAACAACATGAAGAGACAAACACATTTTGAAGAACCAGAACACACGTGAAGAGACAGAAACAACATGTGAGAGACAAAACATGTGAAAGACAGAAACAACAATGTTAAGAGACATAAGCAACATTTTAGAGATCAAAACAACACTTGAATAGACGAACAACATGTGAAGATACAGAAAACAACTGTGAAGAATAACATAAACAACATTTGAAGATACAGAAACAACATTTAACAACAGAAACATGTGAAGATACATAAACAACATTTTGAAATATACAGAAACATATTTGAAGAGACAGAAACATGTGAAGAGACAGAACATCATTTGAAGAGACAGAAAACATGTGAAACACAGAACATGTGAAGAGACAGAAACACATTGTGAGAGACAGAACAATAGGTAAGAGACAGAAAACATTTGAAGAGACAGAAACAACACGTAAAGAGCAGAAACAACATGTGAACAGACAAACAACATGTGAAGAGAGCAGAAACACATGTAAGAGACGAAACAACATGTGAAGAGACAGAAACATGTGGAGACAGAAACAACACGTGAAGAGACAGAAACAACATTGAAGAGACAGAACATGTGAAGGAGACAGAAACAACATGGTTAACAGACAGAAACAACATGTGGAAAAAGACAGAAACAACATTTTGAAAGACAGAAACAACATGTGAAGGCAACAGAACATGTGAAAGACAGAAACACTTTGAAGAGAGCAGAACATGTGAAGAGACAAAAACATGTGAAGAGACAGAAACAACAGGTGAAGACGAACAATAATGTTTGAAGACAGAAAAACATGTGAAGGAGACAGAAACATGTTAAGAGACAAAAACATGTGAAGAAGACAGAAACAACATGTGAAGAGCAAAAAAAAAAACCCAGAAAAAAAACAATAGGTGAAGAGACAGAACAATATGTTAAGAGAGTCAGGAAAGAACACTTGAAGAGAAGAAACAACATGTGAACAGACAGAAACACCATGTTAAGATACAGAAAATGTGAATAGAAGAACAACATTGAAGAGACAGAACATATGTGAAGAGACAGAAAGAAACGTGAAGAGACAGAAACACATGTTGACAGAATAAACAACATTGGAAGAGACAAGAACAACTTTAATGAAGACAGAAACAACATGGAATAGAAGAAACTGTGAAGAGACAGAAACACATGTGAAGGATACAGAAACATGTTAAGAGACATAACACATGTGAGAAACAGAAACAACATGTGAAGAGACAGAAACATTTAAGAAACAAGAAACAACATTTGAAAGACAGAAACATTTGAAGAGAACAGAAAAAACATGTGAAGAGACAGAAACAACATGTGAACTACAGAAACAGGTGAAGAGACGAAACAACAATGTGAAGAGACAGAAACATTGAAAGATACAAAACACACATAAGAGAACAGAAACATGAAAGAACAGAAAACCACACAATAAGGGAAGCATAAACAACAATGTTGTCGATACGAAAACATGTGAAGAGACAGAACATGTGAGAAACAGAAACAACATTGAAGAACAGAAACAACACGTAGAGACAGAAACATGTGAAGAGACGAAACAACATGTGACAGACAAAAACTGTGAAAGAGACAGAACAATGTGAAGAAACAAAACAACAATGTGAAGAGACGAAACAACACGTGAGAGAAGACAGAACAACATGGTGAAGAGACAAAACAACACGTGAAGAGACGAAACAACACGTGAAAGACAGAAACAAACATGTGAAGATACAGAAACAACACGTGAAGGAGAAGAAACAACAATGAAGAGACATAAACACCATGTGAGATAGTACAGAAACATGTAAGAGACAAACAACACGTGAAAAGACGAACATGTGAAGAGACAGAAACAACAACGTGAAAAAGCGAACATGTGAAGAGCAGAAACATGTGAAGAACAGAACAACACTTGAAGAGACAGAAACATGTGAAGAGACAGAACAACAATGTGAAGAGACAGAAACACAACGTAAGAGACAGAAAACATGTGAAGAGACAGGACAACCAGTGAAGAGACGAAACATGTGAAGAGACAAAACACATGTGGAGAGACGAACAACTGTGAAAAAACAGAGACATGTGAAGAGAACGAAACAACATGTGAAGAGACAGAAAAAACAGTGGAAGAGACAAACAACACGTTGAAGAAACAGAAACATGTGAAGAGACAGAAACATGTGAAGAAACAGAAACAACATGTGAAGAGACAGAAACAACACGTGAAGAATACAGAACATGTAAGATACAGAAACATGTGAAGAAACATAAACAACATGTGAAGAGACAGAAACAACACATGAAAAGACAGAAAAACTGTGAAGAGACAGAAACATGGAAGATACAGAAACAACACGGAAGAGCAGAAACAGGTGAAGAACAGAAACATGTGAAGAGAAGAACAACACGGAAGAAACAGAAACTGTGAAGAGACAGAAACATGTGAAGAAACAGAAACACATGTGGGAAGAGACAGAAACAACACGTGAAAGACAGAAAACATGTGAGAGACAAGAAACATGTAAGAAAAAAAACATAACAACATGGTGAAGAGACAGAAACAACACATAAGAGACAGAAACATGGGAAGAGACAGAACATGTTGAAGAACAGAAACAACACGTGAAGAGACAGAAACAAATGTGAAGAGAACAGAAACAACAATGTGAAGAAACAGAAACATGTGAGAACAGAAACAACATGTGAAAGACAAAAAGGGAAAGACAGAAACAATGTAGAGCAGAACAACACTTAAAGAACCAGAACAGGTAA
>NW_020854976.1:0-593 GCF_000972845.2 Larimichthys crocea | reverse complement strand
CACTTTTTATTTTATTTATTTATTTATTTTTTTAATATTGGCAAACCTGGTAGCAAACAGATGCTTACATATCCAGCAGTCACGGAACATTATGATTCATTTGGAGTTGTGTTTTTGTCCATCTGGTGAATGTAAGTCCAATAATCACTTCTTTTTTTTAAGCTCTATTTTTGGTTTCTAGGAACTCCTGAGGGAAATATGCGGATGTTCAGATGTTAAATGTTCCACTGTGTTCACCAACTAGTTGCTAACTGTGTCTGTCTGCATGTTTAGTGCAGATCAGGTAGTGTATAGGAGGTTTCAGCTGCCTGGTACAGCTGGAAAATTGTACTATAAGATCAATGAGAGAGTAAAACGGTGACTGGACATCAGCTGAAACTCAATATAAAGCTCTGCAAAGCAGATCTAGGTGATCATGGAGTGAGTGAACTCTTTCTTTGTCATTCTAAAAAATATTGATTATAGCCACCAAAGACTTATTTTAGTACACTCCCTTACATTAGTCTCTGAATATGACTTCCACTTGACTGCCACAAGGTTACCAACAACAACAACAACAACAACAACGACGACGACAGGACAGTGCATACATC
>NW_020854975.1:1090-1333 GCF_000972845.2 Larimichthys crocea | reverse complement strand
AACAAGCTGTGTCATCATTGCCTTACTGGGCTCTTATTTTGAAGGGACTCTTATTTTGAAAAACTTGTCCTGTGTGTGTGTGTGTGTGTGTGTGTGTGTGCTTGTTCTGTCTGTGTGTGTGTGTGTGTGTGCGTGCGCGTCTGCCTGTCTGTCTGCCTGTGTGTGGTGTGTCTGTCTCTCTATCTATGTGTCTGTGTTTGTGAGAGACAAGGATAAAATGGCCGACATTAAAAATGTAGTCTT
>NW_020854975.1:0-1080 GCF_000972845.2 Larimichthys crocea | reverse complement strand
GATATGTCTGAATGATCCCCCTCGAACGTGGCCAAAAAAAACCTATAAGGTATGCATCAAACCAAAATCTGAAATGACCAGAAGAATGCTCGTCTCGTGGAGCATGTTCTTGCCAAGTTTCAGGCAAAAATTGTATAAACTTTGGCCTCAAGAGTCAGAGCAAGCACAGGTGCTCCCTGCTCCTTTCGGAATATTCTCTGCTCCAAAATACATGGGAGTCTATGAAGCTGTGGTTGGGAGTAGTCGATCAATTAGCGCGTAGCGAGCCAAAACTATAACAGAGACAGCTTCAACAGTGTTATCACTGGACCACCTAGAATTTTCCTACGTTTGAGGGTATAATCATGTCTGTAGCTGTGCATTTGAGGCCACCATAGTCGAAAACGTTTTATTTTTTCACTGATCGTTTGTCATCTTCACACTCTAGCTGATGATGTCATCACTCTAGGAAACCACATACACACTCATTATAAACGCAGAATTTGAGTACAAACCTGCTCAACTTTGAGCCTTGATAGTTTAAAAATGGTAAAAGATTTTGAAAAAAGTTAAATAAGAGTTTAATAGTTAAAGAGTTTGTGTACAATTTGAATGAAGTCTGTAGTAGTAGTAGAAGTTGTTGAAATTGTAGAATGTTTGTAGAAGTTTTGTAGAATGATTTGAAGTTTGTGGAATGCATTTTAAGTGTCTTTGGCTTTAGGGCACATTTACTGTTTTGATTTACTCAACACTCTCCTAGTGCATTATTTGTGGACGTATGAGGTTACTGTTCTCAGTGAAAAAGCTCTAAAAACCCACACCACACCACCTGGCCAGGAGCAAACAGAAGACACACACAGGCAGAGACCACCTGATGAACATGGTGGAACACCAGCTAAAGCTGGTAGACAGCTAAAATTAAATCAAATCAATTTTATTTGTATAGCCCTGTTACGGACCTCAAGGGCTCGCAAGGCCCGAAACATATTTGAAGAAAACATAAAGACAAAAGTTGTCATTAAACCAATAATAATTTTTATTAATTCAAAAACAAACTAAATAATTCCCCAAGAAAAACAAAACTAAAGGGTTGGAGGTTCC
>NW_020854974.1:0-521 GCF_000972845.2 Larimichthys crocea | reverse complement strand
GAATCCAAAAAGAAACTGACCCACCAAATACGATGGAAAACTCAGCCGAATCAAGTATCGCGGAGAACAAGATCAATCCAGCCAATACCATGGAAAGCTTGACGAGATCAAGTGTCACAGAGAAGGAGGTCGACTCTGGACACACCATGGACATTTCAGCAGAACCAAGTGTCGCAGAGAAGGAGACCAACGCTGGAGATACGACGGAGACTTCATCAGAATCCCGTATCCCAGAGAAGGACGACGACTCTGCAGATGTGACTGAAACGCTGAAGGCAAACACGGAGCCTGTGGATCCTTCTGCCTCTGGCTGTGAGCCTACAACCGAGTCAGAAAGTGAGAAGCAGCTCCGCCTGTTTGTCGCTATTCTGACTGCAAGGGTGATGAACAAGTGCAACACTCTGAAGAATCGCAGCCAGGAGATGGTGATCGCCCACATAAAGAGCCTCATCAACCAGACGATGGAGGGACTGGCTGTTCCTGAAGGCTTCTGCGTGGACATCAAGCACGTCAAGAAAGTG
>NW_020854973.1:0-1123 GCF_000972845.2 Larimichthys crocea | reverse complement strand
GAAATACTTTCCACTCTTCTTTTTTTTTCATAGTGTGACGTAGCTTCGTGTATGCGCAGTCAGTCCCCGACAGGTTTGCTCTGTGCGCAGTGAGCTGATGTGTTTTCCACGTTAGTCCTTAATAATTTCTGTCCATCCTGTCATCGAGGGAAGGAAAGGTGTTTTGGAAAGGACACAGGAGGTAATTTTCTTTTTTTTCTTTCTTTTTTTTTTTTTGTGGACTATATTCGACGTCACCGTCTTAGTTGCTCTCCAAAGCTGACTCATACTGTAACCGGACAAAAGAAGCTGCTAGAGAGAGAGAGAGCGTTTGTTGATGCAAAAACTGAAATGATAATGAATACAGTTTATATTTATGGATTACAATGATGCATGTTTGTAATGTGTCTTTCAGGGTTCAGCTCATCTTATTTCCACTTATTATTCGTTTTATTCTCTTCAGGATGTCGGGTCGGGCTGAACATGACGGTCCACTTGTCTGCAGACCTGCAAACTCCGTGCCTCCGTAGCAGTGCTATGCTTCTGATATGTTTGGCGTTGATTCTCAGTTCAGTGATAGAAGGTATGATCAATGTTCATTTTTAACTTTAACGGGGGGATGAAACGCCGCGAGGACACGCATGCGTGCGTTTGTCGTAGATGCGTAGCTGTGGAGGATGTATCTGAATTGTTACGTGTCTACAAAAACACAAAGAGCATTGAACCACGTGGACACTCGAAAAAAACAGAGAGCAAACAGAGAGCAAAAAAAGTTTCCGTTATTTTCTTCCTTCAGTTTGGCTCCACAGACCAGTTCAGACTTTGTATATATTATTATCATAGCTATTATTATTATAGGTCATAAATACATAAGAACATCCTGTTTGTCTAGGGAAATCAAAATAGAAGAACAGGAACTGACTGTGAGACAAAAAAAAGCTTACACAGCGAGTGCAAATAAAAATTAAGTATTTAAATACATTTCATTTCTTTTTGTTGTCTTTTTGACACTGCAATAAACATAATATACGGCATACTCCTCCCAGACTGTGGGATGGGTTGAGAATGTAGTTATCCAGACAACACCCACTGTAAATCAAATTGTTGTGTTGTTGATGCATCCATCCACACCCAGGCTGGTGTT
>NW_020854972.1:0-597 GCF_000972845.2 Larimichthys crocea | reverse complement strand
CAGTTGCTTACAAGCTCGCTGTGACTTCGTAATCATTTTTCTTTCCTTTTTTTTAAAAATTATTATTATATTATTGTGTGCGTTTGTGTGTCTGTGCTCGAGTGTGTGTCATCAGTCTTGCACTGTTTATTGATTGTTCAGGTCTTTATCTGCTCTCAGCCTAAAGACCCTCAGGTCTTTCTTTTCTTTTTCTGAGCCTCATCATGGACAGCACGCTTCATTTAAACATGAATGTTGTGTGTTAAAGCTTCACCAGAACACATTTCTCAATCCAAACACTCACATTTATCTTCTGTTTGCTGACCTGTTTAACTTGTGTGTCATGAAGCTGCGCTGTTTTTCTTTTAGATGATTAGAAATCATTAGTTTGAGTCAAACACTCTGGTTGTACAGCAGGTGTCAGCTAGAAAGGACAAACACATGTTCATGTGGCTCTATCTAGTGGTGTTAAGAGAGAGCTACAAGCAGCAGCTGCACGTGTATGCATGCATTTTGTCTTTGCATGTCAGTGTTCCACATTTGGACACTATTGTTATGTTATCACAGACACTGGATACGCTGCAGCCATTGGCTCACTTACCCGAGGAAAGAGTTGTC
>NW_020854971.1:0-558 GCF_000972845.2 Larimichthys crocea | reverse complement strand
GATCGCACATAAAGTCTAAACAGTAAAACGTGGACGCTGATCTCATCGGCGTAAATTTGAACCACATTTGCAGCAAATCATAAACGCATGACTCAGCAGATTAATGTGAACCATATCTATTTTGTTCTCTCTTCATATGTGACTGACTGTGACCGTAATCAGATCATACATCAATTCAAACTTTTCCCTTCCGCCTCTCTCATATGTAGTTTTGTAATCGTGGTTCAGGCTGTGCTATGAACCCCCCTCCTCCCACCCCTCTGTCTGAATTTTCTCATCACTCCAACTCTGCATTTGTCATCTTGACTCCTTGCTGGTGTTTGGAGGGACAGCTGTAGTGGAGGTGTTTCAGTGGAGGGGCAGTGAGGTGTGTGAAGTCAGACATCCCACACTGCGACAAAGAGAGCAGAAAGAAAATCAGAGAACACGGAGTACCAGCGAGAGAAGGGTGCGCTGTGTTAAACATTATGGCAGATGCTACTGGAGATCAGAAAGACTAAAAAAGCTAATAGGACTTTGATGATGTCCCCTTCAATCTAGTTTTTAATCAGCTCTACT
>NW_020854970.1:0-707 GCF_000972845.2 Larimichthys crocea | reverse complement strand
ACGTCGGATAACGTAACAGGCGACCTGGACCCAGAAGTTGAACAGCAGTAGTGAATCATGATTCATGATACACGTAGCTCCCCCGAACCAAAACTGTCCGCTGAAGCGGGACGGGGTGCTGAGCGATCGGCAGGACCGTACCGTCTGTCGGAGATCGCGTGTGTGTGTGTGTGTGTGTGTGTGTGTGTGTGCGTGTTGCTGAAATGCCCGATGCAGCTGTGGAAATTTGTATGAAAAGAAGGAAGATATTAAAGCAGAGTGTAAGATTAGCTGAAAAACGGCATCTGGTGATATAATGTGTATGTTTGTAGGACAGGATTTGTGGAAGCCGGTCGCTCCGTCTGCTGGTCGGCCAGTTAACTTGTCGTCGCTCGTTACTAACTATGAGCTGGCAGACTGTGTGTTACAGGCGGGGCCCGAGGACAGGTGCGCGCGTGTGTGTGAGTGACAGAGAGAGAGACGCAGACCGAGAGCAAACAGCTGGAAACGGCAGAACGTACCCGACAGATAAAGTCGTGTACCGACCAAACCATTGTAATTATCATAGAAACGACTTCGCCAGGAGTATTACGACGCTTTCCTGATCTGTAGGTGACTTTTTTATGTGATTTCCGACACGTTCCTGATCTGTAGGTGACTTTTTTATGTGATTTCCGACACGGAAAGTAATTATTTCGCCTGGTAAAGGAACGGGTTTGTCTGCTTGC
>NW_020854969.1:0-612 GCF_000972845.2 Larimichthys crocea | reverse complement strand
TGGTCTCCTTTATATTTTTCTCTCCGTCACTGTCACTGTGATTGGCTGACATTCTTGCCCTCACCAATCTCAGTCCTCATGGCTAGACCTAACCAACTTGAACCCACAAAGGCAACGAGTAATGGCCAATCAGAGACAGGTAGGATGTCCCTTTCGCTGAGTAGTGGTGTAGAAACACTGCTAGAAAAATGCCGGTCAAAATGTAATCTCTGCCAAAACTGAAGAAAACTCAGTGATATGTCGTTTCTGGCTCTGGGTCCAGACAGGACAGAGTCTGGGTCTGGGTCTGGACCTGTGCTATGAGTACATGATTGAGTTTTTTTTAAGCATGCTGCTACCATCCACATCTCCCTTCCTCTCCACTCTAAACAGAACCAGACTGTTGAACCAAACTCTATAGTATTTCACACCTAACAGCGAGAGTTTCAGAAGTGAATATCATGGGGCTCAGTGGTATGGCAAAACATGTCATCACAATATATATATTTTTTCAGTCTATTTATATAAATACGTCACTGTTTCTGTTTAGTTTAGGATTCCCAAGTCAAATGCAAGGCCAGAAAAGTGACGAAGAATGAAGAATTGTATAAGCGGCTGACAAAATATGTATCT
>NW_020854968.1:0-526 GCF_000972845.2 Larimichthys crocea | reverse complement strand
TGCTTAAAAAATTTGTCACACATTGTTTTTGTGATACATTTTTGTTATATCGCTGAAGTGTAATATCCAAAATGTTTATTACCTGCCACAAAATTCTTTATATCCAATTTTTTAAAGTGATTATGAAAAAATAAAAATCAGGATTTTGTTTCAGTGACCTAAATTTTCCTGCAGATGTTCGTCCATCAGTAGATTTTATATTTATCATCGGTCCAAACTTTCCCCGGTCAGACTGCAGGAATGCAGCTCCCACACGTCCTCCATCTTTAATACTTCCCATGAGTCAGCTGTTCTGCGAGGGCTAACGCTGAGTCATCCAGGGGGCGGGGCCTGCGTGGCGTTCACAGACCGCTTCCAGTTGTCGTCTCACTGGACCTCGTCTGTTGTCTGACACAGCTCTCCTGGTATTTCCCCCCTTGGCCCGGCCCAGTTCCTGCCTCTCCTTCTTCCTCTGAAGCTCGGCCCGGCCCGGCTCTGAATGAAACATTTCCATCTTTAACTGTGGTACAAACACTCAGTTCATCAG
>NW_020854967.1:0-1335 GCF_000972845.2 Larimichthys crocea | reverse complement strand
GAGAACTTGAAAAGGAAACAAATGCTACATCTACCACATATGGAGCAACACGGAGACTGCTGTAGACCTCATAACTTATGGTATGTTATGAGGAAATAAGTATTCATTTAATTAATCAGTGTGAAACTGGCCAAACAATGGCTGAAGGAGTTTCCTACCTGGATTGTTCTTCTCAGTGCTCTCCAGGGCCTCTCCGATGTCCGTTCCAACTCGTGAAACAATCGGACAGAAAACCAGAATGTAGACACTGCTTTCAGGAGAGTTCACCTCAGTGTGGCCGATTCTTTTTAAATTTACAACAAAGTCTCGATGAGCGTTGTTAGTTTTTCCCGCCAAGTGGACGTAGAACTTTTTCCTCGTCACTAAAGACAGAGAAGATTGATTGAGTCAACAGTATGACATAAGATCAGACCCAGATAAAGGAAAATGATGGAAAAAATCTCGAACTCGATTAAACTAGAAAAAATATTTAACGCATCCCTGAACTTTACTACTTTCGTATAGAAGTTTAACTTAGGATTGATTACAACATAAAAAATGACTCTGAGAGAATAAGTTTTGTTTTTGTGTCAGTCATTGTGTTGTTGAATAAATCTTTAAACCACAGACACACAGTGTGGCACTTCCTGTTTAAAACATACCACCTTTACAGGACATCCACAGAAACAGTCATGAAGTCTGAACTCTGTTACAGACACTCTGGACTGCTTTCACTTCTAAGTCATGTGTGTCAGTTATGTTGTCAGTTTTTAAAAACAGTGAATTTGTTTCTCACCAGTTGGAACCATGGCTCTGAGGAAAAGATAAAGAAACAGACAGAAACTGTTGGTTAACATGTTTAACAAATGAGATTAAAATAAACTAGCTGCTTCTATAAAGATACATAGAGAGCTCTATAAATTATGTTAGTCCAATGTATGAACAGGGATTATCTCAAACATTTTCTGCATGTCTACTTACGGAGCAGGTTGGTCATTGCTTTGTGATGTCTGTGGTATATTCACACAAAGAGAAAGAAAGAAAGAAAGAAAGAAAGAAAGAAAGAAAGAAAGAAAGAAAGAAAGAAAGAAAGAAAGAAAATGATTTACAAAAATTATACATAATAAACAAACTGATAATTGATAATTCTGTGATATTTATAGATTAAGGAAGGCATGACGTGAACCTTCTACGTAAAGAAATAAATGATGAGGGACGAAGGTAGCAACATTATTCGGCTAGTCGACTAATCATGCAAATACCCAATTATTAGAGCTACAGAACTGTCAATGTTAACAGACTCACTGCAGGAAACTTCTTCCATAAAGAGTTGACCTGAAAGAAAGAAAGAAAGAA
>NW_020854966.1:0-630 GCF_000972845.2 Larimichthys crocea | reverse complement strand
GCTGGGGAATTCCAGCCACAAGCAAAACAAAGAGATCTGAGACAAGGCAGTGGGGAAGAGGAGTGTCCAGATGAGGTTGGAGAAAGGATGGAGCCAGAGGTGGATGAGGAGGAAAGGGCAGGAGCAGACCAAGAGGAGCCTTCTGATGAAGCAGGCGAGAGAAACTCTGAGCGGGTGTCGTCATCTGATGAAGCAGACGAGAGGGATCCTGTGCCACAGCCGTCATTGCCACCAAGAAAATATCCTTTTCGACAAAGATACCCTACCAAAAACCTTGTCTATGACAAATTAGGTCAACCATCAGTCACACATAGACACAGATAAGGTTAACAGCTAAAAGTAAGGAGACAAGTTCATAGTCACATGTAAAGTTCATGGTTGATTGAAAACTGAAGATTTCATAGTTGTATTTCGGGCTAGAATAAAAATGTAAAATTCATTAAGTATAGCACATTCATTTCTGTGGGTTAACAAGTAGAGTACCAGAAGCTAGACCACAGACACATACAGTAGACATGTAATGCATAGTACGTGTGGGTCTGGGAATTGTGTTATTGAGTAGTAATAAGGTCAACACCTTTCAGTCCGAGATATATAGCCGCACTAGTTGCGGGGCAGCACTGCAGATAT
>NW_020854965.1:0-511 GCF_000972845.2 Larimichthys crocea | reverse complement strand
CATCTTTGGTGTTGCTTGTTTGACAGCTTATCTCCCTGTTTCGACAACTGTCGTAACTACGACAACCACAGACTGATTCAGTTGATGGTCACCAGTTAACACGGTCGCTCTTTAAACCGAAACAGCGGCGGGAAAAACAAGAAAACCCGTTTTTTAGCAGTTGACCAAGGACAAACTCTGGACGCTAGTTTAACAGATAAATGTAAAAATACATTTATTAGTTTATAGTTTAGTGTGTGAGTGTATCTCCTGTCTAACTTCGTGTGTACATCTTTGAGCGTTAAGTAAAGTATTTTTACTTAGTCACGGTAAGTGTTCTGCTAGCTTGAATGCTAATTAAAACTGCGTCATGCCTGCATTAATTCAGAGTTCAGCTAGTTACACCTTTTAAAAATGTACTTTATTACAGTACTTGGGTAAATGTACGTAGTTACTTTCCACAACCTACTTATCATCCAGTTAAAAAAACATAACATTTCAAAAGCTTAATACAGAATTGAATTAATAACCG
>NW_020854964.1:0-651 GCF_000972845.2 Larimichthys crocea | reverse complement strand
AAAATGTATTATTATTATTATTATGAAAACAACAGCTAGGTCACGTGATGTCCACTGAGCTGTCTCCATGACTACGGAGCAAACCTTCACCGAGGAACACCGTGTGGATGTGAGTGGACTTGAGTTTTACCGACATTATCTCATGTCTTAACACAGTCCACGGTCCTTGTGTCGTTTTTCCGAGTCAGCCCCGTGAACTCACTCAGACATATGATCGAGTCCAGCTGCTTCATCTCCCCACAGACGTCGAGCGAGTCCCCGAGGATCCTGCTGCACTGCCAGCAGTGGAGAGTCGCCGGCTGGGTGAGCTGGAGCTTCGTGTCCGTCTCCACATCGGTTTTACTTTGGATTAAGAAAGTCCCGTCGAACTCCATGTTCATAACTTTAAATACTGTCGTTGAACCCCGTTAATCTCGGTGTTTAATCCCGGTAATCTCGGTGTTTAATCCCGGTAATCTCGCTGTTTAACCGGAGCTTTGTTTACGTTTGTGAATTTGAACTCGGTGTCATAAGGCGGGAAACCTTCGTCTTCTTCTTCTTCCGTTTTATCTCGTCTTAGTTTGCTCGGTGCCGCCACCTGGAGGAATATGAGAACTGCAGTAATACCGTACATCCGTTGTAAAAAATAAATATATATTTTTTAAAAAGTTA
>NW_020854963.1:103519-110792 GCF_000972845.2 Larimichthys crocea | reverse complement strand
CCTTGACGTAAGTCTCCTGACGTTCCGAGCAGACTGTCCTAAAAACCTGGACCTATCCCTCCGTGAACTCCCCGCAACTGTCAAAACCTGACCCGTAGTCCTCCGTGACGTCACATATCTACAGTTCTAAAACTGGAACGTATTCTCGTTACTTCCCTCCTCAGACTGTCCTAAAACCTGACCGGTAGGCTCCGTGAAGTCCCGCATATTTCCTAAACCTGTACGTAGTCCTCCCGTGACGTCCCCCAGACTGTCTAAAACCTGGAGTATTCCTCCTTGAACTCCTCCGGGTCATACTTTCTAAAACCTGGACGTGGAGTCTCCGTGAACGGCACCCCACCCCCCCACGCCCCCCCCCCCCCCCACCCCCCCCCCCCCCCCCCCCCCCCCCCCGAGCCGACTGCTAAAACCGCTAGTCTCCTTGACGTCCTCGCAGACTGTCCCAAGGGAACAAAATTTGATTTCCTAGTTGTTATTTTTTTTGGGTTCCAGACCCCAGAATCTGTCTCTCTCAACAGTTTCAAAGTGTGCAATTCCTTCTGGTCGTTTACCCTCATCGTCAGGTAGTTTGGACAGTCAGACTGTGTTGTCTGGTCCTTCACCGTGAAGAAGTAGAGAGCAACAGAAGCAGAAAAGGGGACCTGCGCTGACGGCTGAAGCCCAGACCAAACGCTGAAGATTAAGCAGTAGCTCATTCTGGACCAAGAGGTCCTGTCTGGCTCTCCACTGTCCGGTCTGCTCCAATCTTCCTGTCCTCGCCACCTTACTGTGCAACTGAGGCACAGGTCCTGAGCCAGGTATTTTTTGCCAGTTTACATGTGAAAATGACCCACATGTCACCTGGCCGGGGGGGGGGGGGGGGGGGGGGGGGGGGGGGGGGGGGGGGGGGGGGGGGGTCTGTCTAGGATCCTGGCCTGTATCTGTCTGTCCCTGTCGTCCTGTCTGTCCTGGCTGTCCGCTGTGCTGTCTGTCCTGGTCAGATCCGGCGCCTGTCCTCTCTCTCTGGGATCTACAGTGTTTCAGACTTTGGTTGGTTTACCCCGGTCATCACAGCTTTGTCCCATCCGGATCCTAGAAGCCATGCAGTGGAGAGGCCACAGTGAGTGCACACACACCCACACACACACACCACACACACATAACAGCAGACACAGCGCACAACCACACCCAACACACCACATACACAGACCAACACCTACACACAGCACACACACACACACACACACAAAACACACAACATGCCAACACCACAACACCACACAACGCCCCCAACAACACATTAACATCTTGCGGTGGTCAGCCCTTTCCTATGTTTTTTTATCCAAAAGTGATTGGTTTTAGACAGTCTGTGAGTCTGTGGGTTTGAAAGCAGTGAAAGGAGTCAAAGTGTGATTTTCTTTGTAAGTTTATTGTATTAAATCAAAAAACATCACATGGTTCAGTCACATGACTTCATGTGTGTGTCAGTGTTGAACGTGTGCTGTGTTTCACACGCGTGTGCTGTGTTTCACACGCGTGTGCTGTGTTTCTGGCAGATGAAGTTCATCTGGGTGTCACAGTGCAGGTCGTTGAGGCGTCCGTCGTGGTGCAGGTGGACACAGTCTTCTCCTCCTCTGCCCATGCCGTGACCATCCCAGTTGTCCGGCTGTCCGGGTGTCCACTGCCTGGAAACCACACACACACACACACACACACACACGTCAAGGAGGTGATGTAACCAGGGGCAACAACATCACAACAAACTGTGTGTGTGTGTGTTTGATCATCAGTACCTGCGTATCATGGTGTACGGCGTCCAGTTGACCCACTCCCACCGACCGGTTCTCCAATCAGACAGACCGACCCAGTAAAACACAGGAACCGCACGACGGGTCACAAAGTCCTGAACACACACACACACACACACACACTGATGAGACAGACAGACAGGCAGGAAGACAGACAGACAGACAGACAGACAGACAGACAGACAGGCTGTCTCACCCAGGCCTTGTCGTCGTGCAGTATGACCAGGTGAGCTCCCTGTCTGTCACACCACAGTCTGGACTGGTTCCAGGTCAGAGTCAACGAGCTGAAGAGGAAACAGTTCGACTGGAAGTGATCCCAACCCACCGGACAGCAGCCGTCCACTGCAGAGCCTGACCGCTTGACTACCGACAGGTGAACCACAGCAGACAGGGCCACACGGCAGGTGAACACACCTGACAGACAGGTGAACCACACAGACAGGACCAGGCGTAACCCACAGCAGGTCGAACACAGCACAGGGCAACACACAGACAGACAGGTGAACCACCAGACAGGTGAAACAACAGACAGGTGCACACACAGGGACAGGTTGACACAGAACCGGGTGAACCCACAGACCGAACAGGGTGCAACCACACAGACGGACAGGGAAAACCACACAGACCGGTGAACCAGACCGGGAAACACACAGACGGTGAAACACAGACAGGTGAACACACAGACAGGTGACACACAGACGTGAAAAACAAAACAGGTGAACCACACAGACAGGTGAAAACACACCGACAGGGGAACTACACAGGGACAGACAGGTGAAAACCCCAGGACAGCCAGGTGAACACACAGAAGGTGACAACGACAGGTGTAACAACAGACAGGTGAACACACAGACAGACAGGTGAAAAACACACAGGTGGAGGTGAAAACACCAGGACAGGTGAACACACAGCCAGAGGAACACACAGGAAGTGAAGACACAGACACAGGTGAACACAGACACGACAAGTGTGAACAACCTAGACAGGACAGGTGAAAACACAGACAGGTGAAACACAGACCGGTAAAAACACGACAGGACCGGTGAAACACACAGAAGACCGGTGAAACACAGAAGGTGAAACCCACACACAGGGCCACAGACACGACAGGTGAACACGCAGACCACGGACAGGTGCACACCACACACAGGTGAACACAGGCAGGTGAACACACCGAACAGAAGGTGAACACCGACAGGTGAAACTACAGCCGACGGTGAAAACACACAGGGGACAGGTGCAAAACACACACGTGTGAACACCAGACACAGACAGGTGAAAACCAACGACAGCAGGTGCACACGGACAGGTGAACCCCAACAGACAGGTGAACACACCAAGTGTGAACACCGACACAGACGGGTGAACACACAGACAGGTGAACCACACAGGCCAGACAGGTTGAACACACCGACAGGTGAACAAGACAGGTGAACACAGACGTTGAAAAACACACAGACAGACAGGTAACACAGACCGGTGAATCAAGCCAGGGAAACACACCGGAAGGTGAAAACACACAGAAGGTGAAACACACACACAGGTGGAACACACAGGGACAGGCGAACACAGACCAGGTACACACACAGGACAGGTGAACTCACAGACAGTTAACCACATACAGGTGAAACACACAGACCGGTTGCCACAGACAGGTGGAACAACAGGTGAACACACTGGACAGGTGAAACACAGGACAGGTGAAACACCACAGACAGGTGAAACCACACAGGACAGGTGAAACACAGAAAGGTGAAAACAAACAGGTGACACAAAACACAGTGAACACAGAAGGTGAACACACAGACAGGTGGAACCACACCAGACAGGTAAACACAGGGGACAGAACACACAGACCACACAGACAGGTGAACAGGTGTGAGGATCTGTCTGTCTACTTAAAGACACGTGTGTGTGTTCGTGTACTGTTGTTGATGATGCGTTCGAGGGAACATTTGAGTGAAGCAACGCTCCTGCTGAGAGACTCCACGACGGACAGCTGCTTCAACGCCTCGGCCACTGCGCGCGCACACACACACACACACACACACACAGACACACACACACACATTAAAGTAAAAAATGTTTGAGGGAAAAAAGTATTTTTGTCCTTTATGTGATTATAATCTTGAAGATGCCGTGTAGCTGTGTGACCTGAGATCAGCTGAGCTGTGACTGACCTGAGATCAGCTGAGCTGTCTGACCTGAGATCAGCTGATCTGTGACTGACCTGAGATCAGCTGAGCTGTGACTGACCTGAGATCAGCTGATCGTTGTTGTTGGCCACAGCTGACTGCAGCCGCTTCACCTCTCTGGCTGTTTCTGGAACCAGACACAGGAAACTGTTAGCACGTTAGCACGTTAGCACGTTGCTGTGGTCCTCTCCAAATACGACGTCTGTGGGGTTACTGCTGCTGGTTACAGCCCCCTCACATCACCCTCTTGTATGAAGGAGAAACTATAAGGAAACACGTGTGTGTGTGTGTGTGTGTGTGTTACCATGGGCATGCTGCAGTGAGGTGTTCAGTGATTGGACGATGCTGCTCAGGTTGGACAAACTCTGCTCCATCGACTGCTGACGACTGGACGACCTGGAGGCTGAAAAAACATTTTCAGAGTCCAGAACTGGTGTGTGTGTGTGTGTGTGTGTCTGTGTGTGTGTGTCTGTGTGTGTGTGTCTGTGTGTGTGTCTGTGTGTGTGTGTGTGTGTGTGTGTGTCTGTGTGTGTGTGTGTGTGTGTGTGTGTGTGTGTGTGTGTGTGTGTGTGTGTGTGTGTGTGTGTGTGTAAAAACCTCACAGTCCGGTAACATGTCACAAAGCTTTTGGGTAGAAATCAGCGGGGTCAACGATGACTTTGAATTACACTGTTAAAAACACCGCGTCTTTAACAGTCACGTAAATAAGAGGGTCAAAGCTGTAAATCTACGCTGCTTAAAAATAACATTCTTCAACATGTCACTGGGAACGGGGTCAACGCTGATACCACTGGTTAAAAACACCGTCTGTACCATGTACGGTGGTTGGTAACAGGGTCACGCCTGCAACACTGTAAAAAAAACAGTCTGTAACAGTCATGGTAAACAGCGGGTCAACGCTGAATTTACACTGTAAACAAACACGTCTGCTAACATGTCACGGTAACACGGGGTCAACGCTGAATACACTGTAAAACACCAGGTCTGTAAACATGTCACTGAGGGTAACAGGGGTTCAACGCTGAATAACACTGTCAAAACACAGTTCTGTAACTGTCACGTGTAACAGTCGGGTCAACGCTGAATACAATGTAAAACACAGTCTGTTAAATGTCACGATAACACGGGTTGTCAACCGTGAAACACTGTAAAAACCCAGTCTGCACAATGTTACGGGGTTAACAGCGGGTCAACGCTGTGATTACACTGTAAAAACACAGTCTTGCAAGTCTACGCTAAACAGCGGGGTCAATACGCTTGAATACACTGTAAAACCCCAGTCTGAACATGTCCACAGGTTAGGTAAACAGCGGTGATCAACGCTGGCATACACTGTACAACACAGTCTGTAACCATGTTCACTGGTACACAGCGGATGTCAACGTGATTACACTTGTAAAAACACAGTCTGTAAACATGTCACGCTAACAGCGGGTCAACTGCTAACACGTGAAAACCAAGTCGTTGTCACATGTCACGGTAACCGAGGGTCAACGCTGAATACCCCTGTAAAACACAGTCTGTAACATGTCACGGTAACAGCGGGTCAACGCTGACTTACACTGTAAAAAACCACAGTCTGTAAACCTGTTCACCGGTAACAGCGGGTCAACGCGACTACCACTGTAAATAAAAAACCACCGTCTCTGTTCGTAACATGTCACCTGGTAACAGCGGGTCACGCTGACTACACTGTTTAAACACACAGTCTTGTAACATGTACGGTAACAGCGGTCAAGCTGAATACACTGTAAAATACACAGTCTGTTAAATGTCACTGGTAAACAGCGGGTCCACGTGATTACACTGTAAAAAAAACAGTTTTGTAACATGTCACGAGTAAAGCGGGGTCACGCTGATTACATGTAACAAACACAGGCTGTAACATGTCACCGGGTGACACCGGGGTCAACGCTGAATACACTGTAACAAACATCCGTTGTAAACATGTCACGTGGTAAAAGCGGGTTCGGGTAACGCTGAACTAAACTGTAAAAACACAGTCGGAACATGTCACTGGTAAAAGCGGGTCCAACGCTTCTGAATAACTGTAAAAAAACACAGTCTGTTAACATGTCACTGTAACAGCGGGTCAAAGCTGAATACCACTTGTAAAACAACACAGTCGGAACATGTCAGGTTGGTAACAGCGGGTTCCAAAGCTGTGAATACATTGTAAAAACACAGTCTGTAACATTGTCACAGGTTCACACAGCGGGTCACCGCTGACTACACTGTTAAAAAAACAGTCTGTGTAAATGTCCCTTACCAGCGGGGTCAAACGCTGAATACACTGAATAAATCACAGTCTCGGTAAAATGTCACTGTATACAGAGGGTCAACGCTGAATACCCACTGTAAAAACCACAGTCCGTTTGTAACATGTCACGGTGGTACCAGCGGGTCAACGCTGACTAACTGTACCCCCCCCCCCGTCTGTCACCTGTCATCGGAACCGCGGGTACACGCTGAATACACTGTAAAAACCCAGTCGGTAATATGTTAACTGGTAACGGCGGGTCACCGTTGCATAACACTTGTTCCACACACAGTCGGTAACATGTCACGGGGAAATCAGCGGGTCAACGCTGAATACACTGTATAAAAACACAGTCGGTATCTCATTTTCTTCTTTCTCTGCGCTTGCGCTCTGGCATTAACGGGTAACAGTTCCGCTGGTAACAGGGGTAACGCTGCATACCCCTGTAAAAACACAGTCGGTAACAATGTCTCAGGTTAAAAAGCGGGTACACGCTGCATACACTGTCAAAAAAAACACAGTTCGGTAAAATGTACCGGGGGCGTAACAGCGGGTCAAACGCTGACTATACTGTAAAAACACAGTCGGTAAACATTGTCACGGTAAACAAGGGTAACGTGGATACACTGTAACAAACAACAGTCTGTAACATGTCCAGGTTCTTTCGGAACACGGGTCAACGTTGAATACAATGTAAAACACCGTCGGTAAACATGTTCTCACGGTCAACTAGCGGGTCAACGTGACTCACTGTACCCAACCCGTCGGTAACCGTCACGGTAACAGCGGGTCAACGTGAAACACTGTCAAAACACACCGTCGTGCAACATTGTCACGTGGGTAACAGGGGTCAACGCTGAATAACTGTTAAAAAACACAGTCGGCTTAACATGTCCACAGTACCATGCGGCGTGTAAACGCATGAAATACACTATTTTAAAAACAAAAAAGCCAGTCTGCTAAACTGTCACCAGGTAAAGCGGGTCAACGCTGAATAACACTGTATAAAAAAACACCACAGTCTGAAAACA
>NW_020854963.1:86413-103509 GCF_000972845.2 Larimichthys crocea | reverse complement strand
CTACGAAGTTGAGGTCTCTTGCACCTGGTCGGACCACCACGTCTGTGTACCTAACACACAGCATCGTCTTACGAATTGACATACCTCGCACCGCATAAACGCAGTGGCCACCAAGGATGACAAAAGTATGACAATGGATACGACAGAAAGCAGCGTGTGTTTCTTGACAGCTTGTTATTCGCGTATGAACCTCTGTTTACAGGCAGCGGGCCGTATGCAACATATTAAACGTCTGTTCCTAGCAGGTTCACCCTTCGGGTTAGGCCCATCGCTTCGCAAAACTAGCGTGGAATTCTTTACAACATGCGTGTACAACACACGCATCAAAGCGGTTGGAACCAATTTGTCCCGCTAGTCTACCCACCCGTGACATGTTACTAACTGCGGTTTTGTTACAGTGTAATCACGTTGACCACCCTCTGTTCCAGTGGAACATGGTTCAACCAAGTCAGGCAGGAACTAGAGATGTTTTGCAGTGGCATTATTCAAGCGTTCGCCACCCCCAGCTAAGTTACCCACTACTCAACACAACCGCACGAAGAAATAACTAGATGCCATTCAGCAAACCTGGGCACCGGTGACATTTTAACGACTGGGTGTTTTAACAGTGTATTCAAGCGTTGGACCCGCTGTTTACCTGGTGCCAGAGGCGTGACATTTAACAACGGGGGTTTTTACAGGTAATTCAGCGGTGAACCCGCTGGTTACCCAGTGGACAAATGTTACATGACTGTGATGTTCTGTTTTAACGAGTGTATCGGGTTACGCGGTATACCTGTTACAAGACTGTGTTTTTTACAGTGTAGGTTGACCAGAGCTGTTACCACGTGACATGTTACAGACTGTGTGTTTACAGTGTATTCATCGGTGAACACCTGCGTTACCCGTGACATGTTACAGACTGGTTTTTTACAGGGGTATTCAGCGTTGACCCCTGTTAACCGTGACATGTGGTACAGACTGTGTTTTGTTTAACAGTGTATTCAGCTGTGACCCCTGTTACCAGTGACAGTTACACGACTGGTGTTTTACAAGTGTAGGTAATCGCTGTACCCGCTGTTACCGTGACATGTACGTACTGTGTTTTTTTGACAGTGTAGTGCAGCGTTTGACACCCCGTTTACGTGAAATGTTACCGACGGTGTTTTACGTGTATTTCAGCGTTGACCCGCTGTTACACGTGACATGTTAAACGACTGTGTTTTTATACAGTGTTTCAACGTTTGAACCGCTGTTACCCATGTTGGACATTGTTACAGACGTTGTTTTTTACATGTAATTCAGCGTTGACCGCGCTGTTACCTCGGACATTGTACAGACTGTGTTTTTCAGTGTGATTCAGCGTTGACCCGCTTTACGGGTGACATGTTACAGACTGTGTGTTTACAGTGTATGCAACCTGTTGAACCGCTGTAGCCGTGAAATTTACCGACTGTGTTTTAGAACAGTGTATTCACTTGACCCCCGCTGTTACCGTACATGTTACCAGACTTGTGGTTTGTTACATAGTAGTCAGCGTTGACCCCGCTGTTACCGTGACATGTACCGACTGTGTTTTTACAGTGTATGTCAGCGTTGAACCCCTGTTTACCACATATGTCTAGACCTGTGTTTTTACAGTTGTATTCAGCAGTTGACGACCGCTGTTTACCGGGACATGTTAAACGGTTGTTTTTACAGGTATGCGCGTTGACCCGCGCTTTACCGGTGACATGTTTACAGACTAGTGTTTACAGTGTATAGTCAGCGTTGAACCGGACCGGACAGTTACCGCGTGTTACAGTGTAATTCGTTGACCGGTTAGTACATGTCCGGACTGTGTTTTTTTAAGTGTATTCAGCGTTGACCCGCTGTACCCGTGACATGTTACAGACTGTGTTTTACAGTGTATTCAGCGTTGACCCGCTGGTTTACCGTGACATGTTACAGACTGGTGTTTTTACAGTGTTCAGCGTTGACCCTCGTTACCGTTGAACGTTAAGACTGTGTTTTACAGTGTATTCAGCGTTGACCCGCTGTTACCGTGACAGTTACGACTGTGTTTTTTACAGTGTATTCAGCGTTGACCCGCTGTTACCGTGACCTTACCGTGGTTTTTACAGTGTTCACGTGACCCGCTGTTACCGTGACACGTTACCGCGGTTTTTTACAGTGTATTCAGCGTTGACCCGCTGTTTACCGTGACACGTTACCAGTCGTTTTTAACAGTGTATTCAGCGTTGACCCGCTGTTACCGTGACAGTACAACTGTGTTTTTACAGGTTTCACAGCGTTGACCCCTGTTACCGGACACTTACAGCTGTTTTTACAGGTACGCTTGACCGCTTTACGTAACCGTACCGACTGTTTTTACAGTGTATTCAGCGTTGAACCCGCTGTTACCGTGACAGTAGACTGTTTTTTACGTGTGTATTCAGCGTTGACCAGCTGTTACCGTGACATGTTACAAGGTGTTTGTTTAACAGTGTATTCAGCGTTGACCCGCTGTTCCGTGACAGTTACAGACGTGTTTTTACAGTGTATCAGCGTTGACCCCTGTTACCGTGACATTACCACTGTGTTTTTAACAGTGTATATCAGCGTTGGACCCGCTGTTTTACGTACGTTAACCGACTGTGTTTTTACATGTGTAATTCAGCTTGACCCGCGGTTACCGTGACATCGTTAAGACTGTGTTTTTACAGTGTATTCAGCGTGACCCGCTGTGACCGTGACACGTTACTACGACTGGTTTTACAGTGTATTCAGCGTTGACCCGCTGTTACGTGACCCTGTGACATGTACCGTGCTGTGTGTTGTACCGTGTATTCAGCGTTGACCCGTGTTACCGTGACAGTTACAGACTGTGTTTTACAGTGTATTCAGCGTTGGACCCGCTGTTCGTGACGTTACAGACTGTGTTTTGTGACAGTGTATTCAGCGTGACCCGCTGTACGTGACATTACCAGACTGTGTGTTTTTACAGTGTATTCAGCGTGGACCTCGCGTTACCAACCGGACATGTTAAGCGCTGTGTTTCAGCCCGTTGACCCGCTGTTACGTGACATGTTACGACTGTGTTTTTTAAAGTGTATTCGCGTTGACCCGCTGTTACCCGTGACATGTTTTTACCAGACGTGTTTTTACAGTGTATTCAGCGTTGACCGCTGTTACCGTGACATGTTACGATGTGTTTTTACAGTTTTATGCACGTTGACCCCTGTTACGTGACAGTTACAGACTGTGTTTTTACAGTGTAATCAGCGTGACCGCTGTTACCGTGACATGTTACAGACTCTGTGTTTTACAGTGTATTCAGCGTTGACCCGCTGTACACGGACATGTTACAACTGTGTTTTTACAGTGTATTCAGCGTTGACCGCTGTTACCGTGACATGTTACAGACGTGTGGTTTTACAGTGTATTCAGCGTGTGACCCGCTGTTCCCGTGACACGTTACCGACTGTGTTTTACAGTGTATTCATTCGCGTTCGACCCGCTGTTACCGTGACACTGTTACAGACTGTGTTTTTACAGTGTATTCAGCGTGACCCGCTGTACACGTGACACGTTACCGACTGTGTTTTTACAGTGTTATTCAGCGTTGACCCTCGTACGTGACACGTTACCGTCTGGTGTTTTTACAGTGTATCAGCGTTGACCCGCTGTTACCGTGACACGTACCGACTGTGTTTTTACAGTGTATTCAGCGTTGACCCGCTGTACCCGTGACAGTTACCGACTGTGTTTTTACAGTGTATTCAGCGTTGACCCGCTGTTACCGTGACACGTTACCGACTGTGTTTTTACAGTGTATTCAGCGTTGACCCGCTGTTACCGTGACACGTTACCGACTGTGTTTTTACAGTGTATTCAGCGTTGACCCGCTGTTACCGAACTGTACACTTACAGACTGTGTTTTTACAGTGTATTCAGCGTTGACCCGCTGTTTACCGTGAACACTTACGTCTGTGTTTTTCAGTGTATTCAGCGTTGACCCGCTGTTACCGTGACACGTACCAGCTGTGTTTTACAGTGTATTCAGCTTGACCCGTGTTACCGTGACACGTTTACAGACTGTGTTTTTACAGTGTTCAGCGTTGACCCGCTGTTACCTGGACACGTTACCAGACTGTGTTTTTACAGTGTATTCAGCGTTGACCCCTGTTTACGTGACACGTTACCGACTGTGTTTTTACAGTGTATTCAGCGTTGACCCGCTGTTACCGTGACACGTTACCGACTGTGTTTTTACAGTGTATTCAGCGTTGACCCGCTGTTCCGTTACCTGGACACGTTACCGGCTGTTTTTTACAGTTTGTTCAGCGTGACCCG
Source organism: Larimichthys crocea (assembly GCF_000972845.2). NCBI lineage: Eukaryota > Metazoa > Chordata > Actinopteri > Sciaenidae > Larimichthys > Larimichthys crocea. The sequence goes on along the minus strand of NW_020854963.1, from coordinate 99,195 downwards.
CTGTTACCGTGACACGTTACCAGACTGTGTTTTTACAGTGATCAGCGTTGACCCGCTGTTACCGTGACACTTACCGACTGTTGTTTTACAGTGTATTCAGCGTTGACCCGCTGTTACCGGTGACACGTTACCGACTGTGTTTTACAGTGTATTCAGCGTGCCCGCTGTTTACTGGTGACACGTTACCGAGACTGTGTTTTTACAGTGTATTCAGCGTTGACCCGCTGTTACCGTGACACGTTACCGACTGTGTTTTTACAGTGTATTCAGCGTTGACCCGCTGTACGTGACACGTTACCAGACGGTGTTTTTACAGTGTATTCACGTTGACCCGCGTTTACCGTGACACTTACCGACTGTGTTTTTTACAGTGTATTCAGCGTTGACCCGCTGTACCGTGACACGTACCGTAACTGTGTTTTTACAGTTATTCAGCGTTGACCCGCTGTACCGTGAAACGTTACCGACGTGTGTTTTACAGTGATTCAGCGTTGACCCGCGTTACCGTGACACGTTTCCGACTGTGTTTTTTAAGTGTTTCAGCGTGACCCGCTGTTACCGTGACACTTACCACGACTGGTGTTTTACAGTGTATTCAGCGTTGCACCCGCTGTTACCGTGACACGTTACCGACTGTGTTTTTTACAGTGTATTCAGCGTTTACCCGCTTCTGTTACCACCGTGACACGGTTACGACTGTGTTTTTTACAGTGTATTCAGCGTTGACCCGCTGTTACCGTGACACGTTACGACTGTGTTTTTTACAGTGTATTCAGCGTTGACCCGCTGTTACCGTGACACGTTTACGACTGTGTTTTTACAGTGTATCAAGCGTTGACCCGCTGTTACCGTGACACGTTACCGACTGTTGTTTTACTACAGTGTATTCAGCGTGACCCGCGTTACCGTGACACGTTACCGACTGTGTTTTACAGTGTATTCAGCGTTGACCGCTGTTACCGTGACACGTACCAGACTGTGTTTTTACAGTGTATTCTGCAGCGTTGACCCGCTGTTACCGTGACACGTACCGACTGGTTTTTCAGTGTATCAGCGTTGACCCGCGTTACCGGCACGTTACGACTGTGTTTTTACAGTGTATTCAGCGTTGACCCGCTGTTACCGAGTGACACGTTAGGCCACTTTGTTTGTTACAGTGTATTCAGTCGTTGACCCGCTGTTACCCTTGACACGTACACGACTGTGTTTTTACAGTGTATTCAGCGTTTGACCCGCTGTTACCGTGACACGTTCCACCGACTGTGTTTTTTACAGTGTATTCAGCGTTGACCGCTGTTACCGTGACACGTTACCCGACTGTGTTTTTAACTTATTCAGCGTTGACCCGCTGTACCGTGACACGTTACGACTGTGTTTTACAGTGTATTCGCGTTGACCCGCTGTTACCGTGACACGTTACCGACTGTGTTTTTACAGTGTATTCAGCGTTGACCCGCTGTTACCGTGACACGTTACAAGACGTGTTTTTTACAGTGTATTCAGCGTTGACCCGCTGTGTACCCACGCGTAGCACCGTTTACCGACTGTGTTTGTACGTAAAAACACAGTGGTAACATGTCACGGTAACAGCGGGTCAACGCTGAATACACTGTAAAACACACGGTAAAGTGTCACGGTAAAGCGGGTCACGCGGAATACACTGTAAAACACAGTCTGTACATGTCACGGTAACAGCGGGTCAACGCTGAATACACTGTAAAAAACACAGTCTGTAACTGAACGGTAACAGCGGGTCAACGCTGAATACACTGTAAAAACACAGTCTGTAACGTGTCACGGTAACAGCGGGTCAACGCTGAATACACTGTAAAAACACAGTCGGTAACATGTCACGGTAACAGCGGGTCAACGCTGAATACACTGTAAAAACACAGTCGGTAACGTGTCACGGTACAGAACAGCGGTCAACGCTGAATACACTGTAAAAACACAGTCGGTAACATGTCACGGTAACAGCGGGTCAACGCTGATAAACGGTAAAAACACAGTCTGTAACATGTCACGGTAACAGCGGGTCAACGCTGAATCACTGTAAAAACACAGTCTGTAACATGTCACGGTAACAGCGGGTCAACGCTGAATACACTGTAAAAACACAGTCTGTACATGTCACGGAACAGCGGGTCACGCTGAATACACTGTAAAAAACACAGTCTGTAACATGTCACGGTAAACGCGGGTCAAGCTGATACACAGTAAACAGTCGTAACATGTCACGGTAACAGCGGGTCAACGCTGAATACACTGTAAAAACAGACGGTAACATGTCACGGTAAACAGCGGGTCAACCTGAATACACTGTAAAAACACAGTCGGTAACATGTCACGGTAACAGCGGGTAACGCTGAATACACTGTAAAAACACAGTCTGTACATGTCACGTAACAGCGGGTCAACGCTGAATACAGGTAAAAACACAGTCTGGTAACATGTCACGGTAACAGCGGGTCAACGCTGAATACACTGTAAAACACAGCGTAACATGTCACGGTAACAGCGGGTCAACGCTGAATACACTGTAAAAACAACACGTCGGTAACAGGTCACGGTAACAGCGGGTCAACGCTGAATACACTGTAAAAACACAGTCGTAAATGTCACGGTAACAGCGGGTCAACGCTGAATACACTGTAAAACACAGTCTGTAACATGTCACGGTAACAGCGGGTCAACGCTGAATACAGGTAAAAACACAGCGGTAACAGGCACGGTAACAGCGGGTCAACGCTGAATACACTGTAAAAACACAGTCTGTAACATGTCACGGTAACAGCGGGTCAACGCTGATTACACTGTAAAAACACAGTCTGTAACATGTCACGGTAACAGCGGGTCAACGCTGATTACACTGTAAAAACACAGTCGTAACATGTCACGGTAACAGCGGGTCAACGCTGAATAACTGTAAAAACACAGTCGTACATGTCACGGTACCAGCGGGTCAACGCTGAATACACTGTAAAAACACAGTCGGTAACAGTGTCACGGTAACAGCGGGTCAACGCTGAATACACGGTAAAAACACAGTCTGTAACGTGTCACGGTAACAGCGGGTCAACGCTGAATACACTGTAAAAACACAGTCTGTAACATGTCACGGTAACAGCGGGTCAACGCTGAATACACTGTAAAAACACAGTCTGTAACATGTCACGGTAACAGCGGGTCAACGCTGAATACACTGTAAAAACACAGCTGTAACAGTGTCACGGTAACAGCGGTCAACGCTGAATACACGGTAAAAACACAGTCTGTGTAACATGTCACGGTAACAGCGGTCAACGCTGAATACACTGTAAAAACACAGTCTGTAACATGTCACGGTAACAGCGGTCAACGCTGAATACACTGTAAAAACACAGTCTGAAACATGTTCAGGTAACAGCGGGTCAACGCTGAATACACTGTAAAAACACAGTCTGTAACATGTCACGTAACAGCGGGTCAACGTGAATACACTGTAAAAACACAGTCGTACGATGTCACGGTAACAGCGGGTCAACGCTGATTACACTGTAAAAAACCAGTCTGTAACATGTCACGTAACAGCGGGTCAACGCTGAATACACTGTAAAAACACAGTCGGTAACATGTCACGGTAACAGCGGGCACGCTGAATACACGTAAAAACACAGTCTGTAACAGGTCACGGTACAGCGGGTCAACGCTGATACACTGTAAAACACAGTCTGTAACAGGTCACGTAACAGGGGTCAACGCTGAATACACTGAAAAAAAACACAGTCTGTAACGTGTCACGGTAACAGCGGGTCAACGCTGAATACACTGTAAAAACACAGTCGGTAACGTGTCACGGTAACAGCGGGTCAACGCTGAATACACTGTAAAAACACAGTCTGTAACGTGTCACGGTAACAGCGGGTCAACGCTGAATACACTGTAAAAACACAGTCTGTAACGTGTCACGGTAACAGCGGGTCAACGCTGAATACACTGTAAAAACACAGCTGTAACATGTCACGGACAGCGGGTCAACGCTGAATACACTGTAAAAACACAGCTGTAACATGTCACGGTAACAGCGGGTCAACGCTGATTACACTGTAAAAACACAGTCTGTAACATGTCACGGTAACAGCGGGTCAACGCTGATACACTGTAAAAACACAGTCTGTAACATGTCACGGTAACAGCGGGTCAACGCTGAATACACTGTAAAAACACAGTCTGTAACATGTCACGGTAACAGCGGGTCAACGCTGAATACACTGTAAAAACACAGTCTGTAACATGTCACGGTAACAGCGGTCAACGCTGAATACACTGTAAAAACACAGTCGGAACATGTCACGTAACAGCGGGTCAAGCTGAATACACTGTAAAAAACAGTCTGTAACAGTCACGGTAACAGCGGGTCAAGCTGATACACGTAAAAACACAGTCTGTAACATGTCACGGTAACAGCGGGTCAACGCTGAATACACTGTAAAAACACAGTCTGTAACATGTCACGGTAACAGCGGGTCAACGCTGAATACACTGTAAAAACACAGTCGGTAACATGTCACGGTAACAGCGGGTCAACGCTGAATACACTGTAAAAACACAGTCTGTAACGTGTCACGGTAACAGCGGGTCAACGTGAATACACTGTAAAAACACAGTCGTAACATGTCACGGTAACAGCGGGGTCAACGCTGAATACACTGTAAAAACACAGTCGGTAACATGTCACGGTAACAGCGGGTCAACGCTGAATACACTGTAAAAACACAGTCGGTAACATGTCACGGTAACAGCGGGTCAACGCTGAATACACTGTAAAAACACAGTCGGTAACATGTCACGGAACAGCGGGTCAACGCTGAATACACTGTAAAAACACAGTCGGTAACATGTCACGGTAACAGCGGGTCAACGCTGAATACACTGTAAAAACACAGTCGGTAACATGTCACGGTAACAGCGGGTCAACGCTGAATACACTGTAAAAACACAGTCGGTAACGTGTCACGGTAACAGCGGGTCAACGCTGAATACACTGTAAAAACACAGTCTGTAACATGTCACGGTAACAGCGGGTCAACGCTGAATACACTGTAAAAACACAGTCGGTAACATGTCACGGTAACAGCGGGTCAACGCTGAATACACTGTAAAAACACAGTCGGTAACATGTCACGGTAACAGCGGGTCAACGCTGAATACACTGTAAAAACACAGTCGGTAACATGTCACGGTAACAGCGGGTCAACGCTGAATACACTGTAAAAACACAGTCGGTAACATGTCACGGTAACAGCGGGTCAACGCTGAATACACTGTAAAAACACAGTCTGTAACATGTCACGGTAACAGCGGGTCAACGCTGAATACACTGTAAAAACACAGTCTGTAACATGTCACGGTAACAGCGGGTCAACGCTGAATACACTGTAAAAACACAGTCGGTAACATGTCACGGTAACAGCGGGTCAACGCTGAATACACTGTAAAAACACAGTCGTAACATGTCACGGTAACAGCGGGTCAACGTGAATACACTGTAAAAACAAAGTCGGTAACAGTCACGGTAACAGCGGGTCAACGCTGAATACACTGTAAAAACACAGTCTGTAACATGTCACGGTAACGCGGTCAACGCTGAATACACTGTAAAAACACAGTCGGTAACCAGGTGTAACATGTCACGGTAACAGCGGGTCAACGCTGAATACACTGTAAAAACACAGTCTGTAACATGTCACGGTAACAGCGGGTCAACGCTGAATACACTGTAAAAACACAGTCTGTAACATGTCACGGTAACAGCTGAATACACTGTAAAAACACAGTCTGTAACATGTCATGCTAACAGCTGAATACACTGTAAAAACACAGTAACATGAACAGAATCTGCTGGATCTCAGCTCCATTAGATTTAAAGGAACCTTCAGCCTCTCTGAACTCAGATGCTTTTCTGTTTCCTGCACAGAGACGACTCGTGTGAATTAGCTTAGCATAACTCTGGTGCTGCAACTGTCGCTGTCAACTTTAAATAATGAAACTGTTCAAAGTTCATAACTTTAACGACTCACCTGGTCACAGTGTGGAAACGAGAAGACGAGGACGAGGACGAGGACAAGTCGCCTTCTGTCTGCTTCGTGGCCGCGTCCCTGTAAAAAGTGTCCAGTCATCACTTGTGAAATATTTGGAGATTTCATCACATTTGAGTTCAGATTTCTGCTGTTGGCAGATTTTATTTCTTGTTATGATGAATCCTCTCACATTTACAGGAAGTCAGGCTCCTGAACTTCCCTTTTATTTTGGAGGGAGTCCACACTTCCTCAAATGACCCATGTTGACACTGGACAAACATCCTCCTCTTTTCATTTCTTTCTTCCTTGTCAAAACCAGGAACCTACACCCCCCACAATGCACCTCAAGCACCACCAGCTTGGTGGGAGATTGAGGTGTTTTTATGTTAGTACCAGCTGATGAATCGTGGAGCCTTTAGCCTGCTGCAGAGGTCTGGTCCACTTCTTTTGACTTGCCTGACATCACATGAGGACATTCAGTCACTGGTCACCTCGCAGTACAGATCGCCACAAAACTTTGTCTACAGACTTACAGAGCGTCGGCGTACGGTGACGACCACTGTTAAAGACAATAGAGTTCAGTTTCTAAATAAGAAACAAACATGCGAATGTTCCACACACACACACACCTCAGGTTGCCGGAGCCGAGGTTCGATCCCACGTCTCCACGTTGGTGGTCGGCGTCCTTCCCCTCTGGACCATCTTCAGTACTGATGAAGAAGAAGAAGAACCAGGATCAGACTGATGGAGGAATCATGCTGAAGATTCTCCTCCATCAGTCCTGATGGAGCTGCTGAAGAACATCTCTGTCCTTCACTTTGTTTGTCTCATCATGTAGAAGGAAAACCACGTCTCCATGTCCTTTTGGACCACATGGTCCACTGCTCACTGCTCCTCATGTCCCCCTGCCTCTTCACTGGTCCAGTGGTTAAACATCTTGCCACCAAACACTTTTAGATCCAGAAGTTGTGAGTTCAAACCCCACTAAGAGCAGCAAATGAAGGTGACTCTCACAGGTGATCTGAACCTGCTGATGAGTCTCTGAACTGAGTCCAGGAGACAAACCAGGCAAATAAAGCAGCTCGAACTACAAACAAACTCATTGATTATTCACTGACAAAAAAAGTCCACAGGAAACAGGAAAAAGAGTTCATGAAACCTAAAGTTCGACGTGGAGTCCCTGGGTAGCTCTCCTGGTAGCGCGTTGGCTTCATTACTGACTCAGCCAGGTTCGATTCTGACCTGAGGCTCTTTGCTGCATGTCGTCCCAAAGCTTTTAATTAGCACAGTTACGTGTTTGTTTGTGTTTGGACCATAAAGACAGTTTGAAGTGTGAGTGAAACCAACAGTGTCCGTGCTGTCAGGAACACTGTCACCACTCAGCTGCTTTATTTGCCTGGTTTGTCTCCTGGACTCAGTTCAGAGACTCATCAGCAGGTTCAGATCACCTGTGAGAGTCACCTTCATTTGCTGCTCTTAGTGGGGTTTGAACTCACAACTTCTGGATCTAAAAGTGTTTGGTGGCAAGATGTTTAACCACTGGACCAGTGAAGAGGCAGGGGGACATGAGGAGCAGTGAGCAGTGGACCATGTGGTCCAAAAGGACATGGAGACGTGGTTTTCCTTCTACATGATGAGACAAACAAAGTGAAGGACAGAGATGTTCTTCAGCAGCTCCATCAGGACTGATGGAGGAGAATCTTCAGCATGATTCCTCCATCAGTCTGATCCTGGTTCTTCTTCTTCTTCATCAGTACTGAAGATGGTCCAGTGGGGAAGGACGCCGTCCATCAACGTGGAGACGTGGGATCGAACCTCGGCTCCGGCAACCTGAGGTACGCAAAAACTCAAACACAAAACTAAAACTAAAACTCAAAAACCAAACCAAACAAACTAAAACTCAAAAACTTCAAACTAAAAACCAAACAAACTAAAACTCAAAAACTTCAAACTCGTCCGTTCGTTCATTTCTCGTCGTGAATTTCCGTCGAATTTCTCTGACTTCAACTTGAACACAGCCGACCATCGAGGGAACAAGAAACAGGTGAGTCAAAGGTAAGTGAAGCTACTTTCTTATTTAACACAAGAAACTAAACTTGATTTTCTTGAACAGGAATTCCAGTTCCAGGAATCGTTGCAATACTTTGTGGAGTTTATTATCTGAGCCCTGAGTGTTGGAGTGTTCCCTCTTTAAATGAGCTATGGCTCAAAGTGAGGAGGAAGTGACAGCTCACAACTTCTGGATCTTAAAGGAGCTGGGTAACAAGACCTCAAACCACTGGACCACAGGACATCCAGGGAGGTGAGGAGCAGGGAGCAGTGGACCATGTGGTCCAGGAGGACATGGAGCATGATTCCTCCATCAGTCTGATCCTGGTTCTTCTTCTTCATCAGTACTGAAGATGGTCCAGAGGGGAAGGACCTCGGCTCCAGCAACCTGAGGTACCTGACCAAAGTGTGTGTGTGTGTGTGTGTGTGTGTGTGTGTGTGTGTGTCTAAAAATCAAACAAACCCATCAAACCGTTGTGTTCATTTCTTGTCTCGAATTTCTCCGATTTCAACTCAGACCATCGAGGGAACAAAGAACAGGTGAGTCCTGGTTGGTCTAAATTCCTTCATAGTGTTGTGAACATTTGGATGTTTATTTCTTATTTAACAGAAACTGAACTTTATTTTCTTTAACAGAATTCATCAACTTCATATGCCAAACAGAACCTCTGAACCAGAACAGAACCTCTGAACCAGAACAGAACCTCTGAACCAGCAGTGTCCAGTCCAACAGTTTTCTTGCCGGGTTTGTCAGGAAATGACAAACTGTAAAAATCTAAAATGTCTGTAAAGTACCAGGAGTCTGAACTGGGTGAGGTCAGAGGTCATCCCTCTGTGAGGTCGTCGTTGAAGTGGAGTAGGATGGCGGGGGTGAAGAGGTCTCGGTCCAGTCGAAGCTGTTCCAGTTCAGGGTCGTCATCGAGGACGTCGTTCTCGCTGAGCGTCCTGCTCATGTCCAGAGGAGCTCCGTCATGTTTCCAGGTGTAGCTGCAGGCATGGGAGTTGTAGTGCAGGTAACGCTGGAGGATCTCAGCCAGAGTCTCCTCTGAACACACCTGAGGAACAAGTCAGGAACAACACTCTTCAGAAACCTGTGGGACGTCACGGAGACTACGTCCAGGTGTTAGACAGTCTGCGGGGACGTCACAGAGACTACGTCCAGGTTTTAGACAGTCTGCGGGGACGTCACTGAGACTACGTCCAGGTTTTAGACAGTCTGCGGGGACGTCACGGAGACTACGTCCAGGTTTTAGACAGTCTGCGGGGACGTCACAGAGACTACGTCCAGGTTTTAGACAGTCTGCGGGGACGTCACAGAGACTACGTCCAGGTTTTAGACAGTCTGCAAGGACGTCTCTGAGACTACGTCCAGGTTTCAGACAGTCTGAGGGGACGTCACGGAGACTACGTCCAGGTCTTAGACAGTCTGCAGGGACGTCACGGAGACTACGTCCAGGTTTTAGACAGTCTGTGGGGACGTCACGGAGACTACATCCAGGTTTTAGACAGTCTGCGGGGACGTCACGGAGACTACGTCCAGGTTTTAGACAGTCTGCGGGGACGTCACGGAGACTACGTCCAGGTTTTAGACAGTCTGCGGGGACGTCACGGAGACTACGTCCAGGTTTTAGACATTTTATTGATCGTCAGTGTAAAATGTGTAAATAAATCATATGAATCTGAAGAACTGGTGGAGCTACCTGTGTACAGGTGAGGTGTGTGTGGTCAGTTCACCTCCAGCAGCTGCTCCTGTGACGTCAGCGTGTTGATGATTCGTATCCACCTGGTTTTAGAGGTCAGCAGTCCCACCTCGTACGTCTTGTCCCTCCACCAGGGTGGCCCGATGGCGCTGGCCCAGTCGGAGCGGGGGCCGGCGGGGGGGATGTGCACGAAACGACCCCTGGGGGTGTAGTACCTCACACAGTTAGTCAGTGGATCGACATGTTTCTGCACCTGAGGACAGAGGACAGATGCACGCAGGTGAACCAGCAGCTGAGAACTGCTCACTGATTGGTCGGTTTGTTTGATTTGGCTCACGTCTTTGGTTTCAGGATCGAACCAGAAGCTGATGTCCTTTCCTGCACACTCCATGATGGGTAAGAGGAGCGCGTCACCTGCAGAGAACATCACATGGTGGATATAGTTTTGTTAAAGACTAAAGGTGGACTAAAGTTTGGACTTTAACGCTGTTAAAGTCATCCTCCATCAGCCGATACAGAGCGAGCTCCAACCTGTCCATGGAACATCTGAGTCACGACAAGACTGGACCAGCAGAGAAATGTTCTTCTGTTTTCAGGAACTCACAGCGTTAAAGTCCAGAGTGATGGACACCCACCTTTGTATTGGTCCATCAGCGGGGTGAGGTCACACACTTTGCCCAGGAGAGACACCCACAGGTCGGCAGCTGTGTTGTGAGCGGCCACCTCAGCCGGAGTGAAGTACTTTGGTCTGCCCATCAGTGTCAGACAGCCGAGTCACTGATAACACGGGCTAAACACGGGTTAAACACGGGCTAAACACGGCTTTAAACACGGGCTAAACACGGGTTAAACACGGGCTAAACACGGGTTAAACACGGCTTTAAACACGGGTTAAACACGGGCTAAACACGGCTTTAAACACGGGTTAAACCTGGGCTAAACACGGGTTAAACACGGGTTAAATCAGGTATAAAGGTGCTTTCCGTCGTTGCGGCGTTGTTGAGTTACTATGGTAACAATCGACAGGGGCGGGGTCAGTGACGTCAGTGTCAGTTAACAGTTCGTGTGTTGTGGCCAATTAAAACGCAGAGTAACGATTTAAAATATTAATATAAATATTAATTATGTCCAGTCTCATTAACATTCAGAGTAAGAGTAACGATTTAAAATATTAATATAAATATTAATTATGTCCAGTCTCATTAACATTCAGAGTAAGAGTAACGATTTAAAATATTAATATAAATATTAATTATGTCCAGTCTCATTAACATTCAGAGTAAGAGTAACGATTTAAAATATTAATATAAATATTAATTATGTCCAGTCTCATTAACATTCAGAGTAAGAGTAACGATTTAAAATATTAATATAAATATTAATTATGTCCAGTCTCATTAACATTCAGAGTAAGAGTAACGATTTAAAATATTAATATAAATATTAATTATGTCCAGTCTCATTAACATTCAGAGTAAGAGTAACGATTTAAAATATTAATATAAATATTAATTATGTCCAGTCTCATTAACATTCAGAGTAAGAGTAACGATTTAAAATATTAATATAAATATTAATTATGTCCAGTCTCATTAACATTCAGAGTAAGAGTAACGATTTAAAATATTAATATAAATATTAATTATGTCCAGTCTCATTAACATTCAGAGTAAGAGTAACGATTTAAAACATTAATATAAATATTAATTATGTCCAGTCTCATTAACATTCAGAGTAAGAGTAACGATTTAAAATATTAATATAAATATTAATTATGATTAGTCTCATTAACATTCAGAGTACTGGTTTGATGACGTGTCCTGGCCCCGCCTCGCGCGCCCTCTCTCCCGCCCCTTTTTCCCGCCCCTTTTTCCCGCCCTGGCTCAGGAATGCTTCTTCACACGTGGCAAACTTCACTTTCTGCAGCTCGAGGACACGAGATACGAGCCCGCTCGTTTCCATTTGTCCTCCTCTGATTGGCTCGTGCGGAGCCGCTCCGGCGCGCTGATTGCTCGGTGACCACCGTCAATCAAGATGGTTGCGCTTCTCATTGGCTGACGCTCCGACGAATGGGCGGGCTCTCTGGTATTGACATCCTTTCAGAACTTTAGTATCGCGAGATTTATCCGCGGCTCGAGAGTCCGAGAGGAGCTGATGGAGTGAAGACGAGCGGAGACACCGAGCACCGAGCACCGAGCGTGAACGGAGCCGTTAACGGAGAAAAACAACCGCCGCCATGCCTTCATGTCGACTTCTCTGTCTGCTGGCTCTCACCTTCCTCCAGAGCTTCGTGTCTGCCGAGCAGCGGAGACTCTCAGCAGGTAAGGCCGGCCCGGAGGGTCTCCTGCCCGGCCAGGCGGACCACCCTGACCCGCTGGAGCTGCCTGGCTCCGGCTACTTCAGCGAACAGTCGTTAATTGTGCCTCCATTCACCTTTAATTACACTTTAATTAACCTTTAATTACACTTTACCTTCGGCACAGGATGTGTCGAAGCGTGGACTGTTAGTTTGGGAAGTTTTACTAACTCGTTGTAACGGGGGTGAAAACTATGCAAAGTTTTAGCCCGGAGCTAATTTAGCACAAATTCACTGTGGGAAACACTGATTTAATGATTTATTGATTATTCATGAATGTATACACATGTATTTAACATGTATTTAAACATATATTTAAACATGCATTTAACATGTATTTAACATATATTTAAACATGTATTCAACATATATTTAAACATGCATTTAACATGCATTTAACATGTATTTAACATATATTTAACATATATTTAAACATGTATTTAACATGTATTTAACATATATTTAAACATGTATTCAACATATATTTAAACATGCATTTAACATGTATTTAACATGTATTTAACATATATTTAACATATATTTAAACATGTATTTAACATGTATTTAACATATATTTAAACATGTATTTAACATATATTTAAACATGCATTTAACATG
>NW_020854963.1:75979-85253 GCF_000972845.2 Larimichthys crocea | reverse complement strand
TTAACATGTATTTAACATATTTAAACATATATTTAACATGTATTTAACATATTTAAACATATATTTAACATGTATTTAAACATAAATTTAACATGTATTTATACATATATTTAAACATATATTTAAACATATATTTAACATGTATTTAACATATTTAAACATATATTTAACATGTATTTATACATATATTTAAACATATATTTAACATATATTTAAACATAAATTTAACATGTATTTATACATATATTTTAGTCATCACAAACACAGACCTCAGCTCTGCTTCATGAAGCTGGGTGTCAATCACAGTCTGCATTCTTCCATTTAAACATGTGGTCTGGCTCATTGTGGTCTCTGAAGACCCCGACAGAGGGTTAAAAACTGGACCTGGACCACTCAGGCTCAGCCCGGCTCAGCCCGGCTCTGAAAGGAACTTTCCAGAAACCTGAATCAGTGCCCACGTCTCCAGCCGGTTCGGTGATGTGCATAGCCTGACGTGTGTACATCCTGTCAGAGTTAGTGTGTGCTGATGGACGTGCAGCTTCACATCGTGTGTGTGTGTGTGTGTGTGTGTGTGTTTGGACAGCTGTGTGTGTGTTGGCGGGGGTTTGTTGTCGCGTCCGTGAGCAGAAGCTCTGAATAGTTAGCCGTAAAGAAAGAGCTACCACCGGCTAACCACCCTTCATAAGCCCCGCCCCATTTCTCTCTGTGCTCCAATCAAAGCTAAGCAAGCCTCAGTCAACTTCCTCCTTTCCTGTACTTATTCATGCTACGTGTTAGCTCCATGTTAGCTCGACTTCTTAAGGTAGATAACATTAGCAACAAGCTACAGGCTACATCAACCCTTTGTTAGCTTCTTCGCTAGTATTCTGTTATAGAACAAAACATTAGCTAACTAGCTAATTTAGCCACATCGATCGTTAGCTAGCTCGTTAGCTTACCTTTTGCTAACAGATAGATAACTAGCTAACTAACGATTAATAGTTAGCTATGGTTAGAAGATAAAACGCAACACACACATCTTAGGTTGGCTAATATTAGGAAAATCCTAGCTAACTAGTTAAATAATCTTTATCAATCATAAACCTGATAGTTAGCTAGTTAGTTAACTAGCATTTTGCTACAGAGAAAACACCAGTTAACTTCCTACCTGGTTACTTCTAATAGTTAATGCAAAAACTAGCGAGCTAATTTACATCAATTATTAGCTTAAAATGTGACACACGTTTTTCTTGAATCATCTTCAAAATTTAGTTTTATTGATTGATTTATTTTTTTGAGGATCTAGTTCATCGACATCCATCGTTGGCTAAGTGTGTTAGCATGCATTTTGTAACAGGCTATAAGATGTAACTATCTTTCTAACGATTAATGTAGATTAGCTAGGTAGCTAACCAGTGGTTTGTTCTGTACCAAACCGTTAGCCGATAAGCTAACTAAGGATTGATGTACATTAATTTGCTAGATTAGTAAGCTAATATTAGCTAACTTAAGGTTTCACTTTAATCAGCTAACACAAAGCTAACACAAAGCTAACATGTAGCTGACACGAAGCTAACATGTAGCTAACACAAAGCTAACATGTAGCTGACACGAAGCTAACATGTAGCTAACACGAAGCTAACATGTAGCTAACACAAAGCTAACATGTAGCTGACACAAAGCTAACATGTAGCTAACACAAAGCTAACATGTAGCTAACACAAAGCTAACATGTAGCTAACACGAAGCTAACATGTAGCTATGAAGGGTCAGCTGGACACCTTATATACTGACACATCAGCATGTGCATGCACCTTCAGAAGCTCCACACAGACTGTTGGTGGACTGAAGGAGGAGAAACTCAGGACAAGGAGGCTTTTGTCACCTCCCCCGCTGTCCTCTCTTTGCCTCCCCCCTTCCTCCGTCTCTTGCTCTCAACCTTGCAGAGGTATTTCTGAGGAATGTCACTCTCACCAGATTCCTTGAAAGCCTGGAGGAGGGGAGGGAGGGAGGGATGGAGGAGGGGAGGGATGGAGCAGGGGAACGAGGACAGCTGGAGGAGCTCGGAGAGGTTTCCACCGTCACGTCCTGTTGGCCTGATGGGATGTGACATTAATATTAAAGTACTGACTCAGGTTTTCCATCTGACAGAACTTCATACATTTATTTAAGTAACGTCATTTTTAAGTGTGAGTGATGTCCAGCTGTACTCGAGTATTTACTCTGATTACATTACTCATGATCAATCATCATCCAGGTCCCCAGCAGCAGCTGATATCAGTGACTAGTCCAGCAGCAGTCAGCCCAGAACCAGAACCAGACCCAGCAGCAGCTGATATCACTGCCTAGTCCAGCAGCAGTCAGCCCAGCTCGGCGTCTGTCTTTCAGCCTTTTATTTCACCAAGCTCTCACCAACCACTAAAAGTCAGTCCCACATTTACTCTTGTCCGGCGGCTTCTTGCTCGCTCACTCTCTCCTTTTCTCTTCTTAGCTTCCTCCGTCAGCGTCCTCTTCACTCTCTCCTCCTCTGCCATCATGTCCATAGAGGCTGCTGAGCCTGGTTACACTGCTAATGTTCGCCCAGCTCAGGTTCTGGCACGACACTGGCTCCCCATGTTGATTTTTAATGTTTTGTAGAAAAAAAGCAGCAACATGTTGATGATGTCATCAGTTTGTTTTATAATTGGTCATTGGATTGATTCTGACTGACGATCACTTCATCTGTGTGTGTGTGTGTGTGTGTGTGTGTGTGTGTGTGTGTGCAGAAAACCTGCTGGTCATCACCGCGGCAACAGAGGAGACAGACGGCTTCAACCGCTTCATGAGGACAGCCCGAGAGTTCAACTACACTGTGAAGGTAACACACACACACACACATACACACACACACACGCCTGACAAGCACAGTGAATTTATGTGATGATGATGAAGATGATGGTGATGATGATGATGATGGTGATGGTGATGATGGTGATGATGATGATGAAGATGAAGATGATGGTGATGATGATGATGATGGTGATGGTGATGGTGATGATGGTGATGATGATGATGATGATGATGGTGATGATGATGATGATGATGGTGATGATGATGGTGATGATGATGGTGATGATGATGATGATGATGGTGATGATGATGGTGATGATGATGGTGATGACGATGGTGATGATGATGGTGATGATGGTGATGATGATGATGGTGATGATGATGATGATGGTGATGATGATGGTGATGATGATGATGATGATGGTGATGATGATGATGGTGATGATGATGATGATGACGATGGTGATGACGATGGTGATGATGGTGATGATGATGATGATGATGATGATGGTGATGATGATGGTGATGATGATGGTGATGATGATGATGATGATGGTGATGGTGATGATGATGATGATGGTGATGATGGTGATGATGAAGGTGATGATGATGATGATGATGGTGAAGATGGTGGTGATGATGATGATGATGGTGATGGTGATGATGATGGTGAAGATGATGGTGATGATGATGGTGAAGATGGTGGTGATGATGATGGTGATGATGATGATGGTGATGATGATGATGATGGTGATGATGATGATGATGATGGTGATGATGATGATGATGGTGATGATGATGATGATGGTGATTATGATGATGATGATGGTGATGATGATGATGATGATGATGGTGATGGTGATGATGATGATGATGGTGGGGTGTGTGTGTGTGTGTGTGTGTGTGTGTGTGTGTGTGTGTGCGCGCAGGTCCTGGGTCTGGGTGAGGAGTGGAAGGGGGGTGACGTGGCTCGGACGGTGGGTGGAGGTCAGAAGGTCAGATGGCTGAAGAAGGAGCTGCTCAAACACTCAGACAACAAGGACATGGTCGTCATGTTTGTAGACAGGTAATAACACACACCTGTGTCTGTGTGTGAGTGTGTGTGTGTGTGTGTCCTCATTTCTCTTCTTGTTTTTCCTGTCTGTCACTATGACGACGGCAGCCCAGTGATGGGCGGAGCCTCCAAGCCTGTACAGGCAGAATGGCTTTTATTTTGAAACCCTCAGCAGTCTGAGGCTTTTATTTTGAAATCCTCAGCAGTCTGAGGCTTTTATTTTGAAACCCTCAGCAGTCTAAGGCTTTTATTTTGAAACCCTCAGCAGTCTGAGGCTTTTATTTTGAAACCCTCAGCAGTCTGAGGCTTTTATTTTGAAACCTGTCTCCACAGTTATGATGTGATCTTTGCGTCCGGTCCCGACGAGCTGCTGGCCAAGTTCTCCCGTCTGGGTCACAAAGTGGTTTTCTCGGCCGAGGGGTTCTGCTGGCCCGACCAGAGGCTGGCCTCCAAATACCCAGAGGTGCATTCTGGGAAACGCTTCCTCAACTCAGGAGGTGAGACGCCATCACGTATCGTACTGATCCTGATCCTGGAAATCCTGGAACTCCTTTAACTCCTTAAAATCCTTAAGCACAGTCTTTCTAAATATAAACCAGGACATCGACAGGTAACACTGACCTGTGTGTGTGTGTGTGTGTGTGTGTGTGTTCAGGGTTCATTGGCTTTGCGTCTGACCTCAGTACGATCGTCCAGCAGTGGAAGTACAAAGACAACGACGACGATCAGCTGTTCTACACCAGAATCTACCTGGACAAGACGCAGAGGGTAAGACATGACTCATCGTTTACAACATGACTCATCGTTTACGACATGACTCATTGTTTACGACATGACTCATCGTTTACAACATGACTCACCTTTAAAGACATGACTCATCATTTACAACATGACTCATCGTTTACGACATGACTCATTGTTTACAACATGACTCATCGTTTACAACATAACTCATCATTTACGACATGACTCACCTTTAAAGACATGACTCATCATTTACAACATGACTCATCGTTTACAACATGACTCATCGTTTACAACATGACTCATCGTTTACAACATGACTCACCTTTAAAGACATGACTCATCGTTTACAACATGACTCATCGTTTACGACATGACTCATCGTTTACAACATGACTCATCGTTTACAACATGACTCACCTTTAAAGACATGACTCATCGTTTACAACATGACTCACCTTTAAAGACATGACTCATCGTTTACAACATGACTCATCGTTTACGACATGACTCATCGTTTACAACATGACTCATCGTTTACAACATGACTCACCTTTAAAGACATGACTCATCGTTTACAACATGACTCATCGTTTACAACATGACTCATCGTTTACAACATGACTCACCTTTAAAGACATGACTCATCGTTTACGACATGACTCATCGTTTACAACATGACTCATCGTTTACAACATGACTCACCTTTAAAGACATGACTCATCGTTTACGACATGACTCATCGTTTACAACATGACTCATCGTTTACAACATGACTCACCTTTAAAGACATGACTCATCGTTTACGACATGACTCATCGTTTACAACATGACTCATCGTTTACAACATGACTCACCTTTAAAGACATGACTCATCGTTTACAACATGACTCATCGTTTACGACATGACTCATCGTTTACAACATGACTCATCGTTTACAACATGACTCATCTTTAAAGACATGACTCATCGTTTACGACATGACTCACCTTTAAAGACATGACTCATCGTTTACAACATGACTCATCGTTTACAACATGACTCACCTTTAAAGACATGACTCATCGTTTACGACATGACTCATCGTTTACGACATGACTCATCGTTTACAACATGACTCATCGTTTACAACATGACTTATCGTTTACGACATGACTCACCTTTAAAGACATGACTCATCGTTTACAACATGACTCATCATTTACAACATGACTCATCGTTTACAACATGATGATGATGATGATGTAATTTGTCTCTGCAGACCAAGTACAACATGACTCTGGACCATCGCTCCAGAATCTTCCAAAATCTGAATGGAGCTGTTGGTGAGACACACACACAGACAGACAGACAGACAGACAGACACACACACACACACACACACACACACACACACTCAGACAGACACACACACACACACACTGATCTGAGTTGGTCTGTGTCCGTCAGATGAAGTCGTCCTGAAGTTCGAGAGGGCGAAGGTCAGAGCGAGGAACGTTGCCTATGACACACTTCCTGTCGTTATCCATGGCAACGGACCCACCAAGGTAAGTGACCAATCACACGGTGTGGTGGTGATGTCAGCAGAGCAGCACACTCAGAGATCCAGTTTAAAAACCAGCAGTGAGTTCACAGAGAAACAGGAGCTGATTAACACCACCTCCCCCTCCCCCTCCACCTCCACCTCCCCCTGGAGACTGAAACCCAAACTTCAAGTCTTTGAATTGAAATGGGTCAGTGTGTGCACTGATCACAGACACACATGAGAGGGATCTGATCCAGCACCAGCTGAATGTTTGGAACAGCTCACCTCATTCCCACGCTCAGACAGCGCTCAGACAACGCTAACATAACGCTCAGATAACACTCAGACAATGCTCAGACAACGCTAACATAACACTCAGATAACGCTGGTTTCTGTCTGTCTCTCTGTCTGTCTCTGTCTGTCTCTCTGCAGTTGCAGTTGAACTATCTGGGGAACTACGTCCCCACGGCGTGGACGTTTGAAGAAGGTTGTGGGATCTGTGACGACAACCTGATCTTCTTCACTGACGTACCTGTACGTACACTCACCTGAAGACGCTGTACCTGTTTGATCCACACAGTGTTTGAAGTCTGTGTGTGTGTGTGTAGGACGATGAGATGCCTCTGGTGTACGTGGCTGTGTTTATTGAACATGCTACGCCCTTCATGGAGGAGTTCTTGGACCGACTGACGACCCTCAACTACCCGACAGAGAGGATCCGCCTCTTCATCCACAACAATGTACGACCCGAACAGAAGCACAGTCTGCTCTGTCCACATCTGTCCACATCTGTCTTCATCTGTCTTCATCTGTCCACATCTGTCTTCATCTGTCCTCATCTGTCCACATCTGTCCACATCTGTCTACATCTGTCCTCATCTGTCCACATCTGTCTTCATCTGTCCACATCTGTCTTCATCTGTCCACATCTGTCTACATCTGTCTTCATCTGTCTTCATCTGTCCACATCTTTCTTCATCTGTCCACATCTGTCCACATCTGTCCACATCTGTCTTCATCTGTCCACATCTGTCCACATTTGTCTTCATCTGTCCACATCTGTCTACATCTGTCGACATCTGTCTTCATCTGTCTTCATCTATCTTCATCTATCCACATCTGTCCACATCTGTCTTCATCTGTCCACATCTGTCTTCATCTGTCTTCATCTGTCTACATCTGTCTACATCTGTCTTCATCTGTCCACATCTGTCTACATCTGTCCTCATCTGTCTTCATTTGTCCACATCTGTCCACATCTGTCTTCATCTGTCCACATCTGTCCTCATCTGTCTACATCTGTCTTCATCTGTCTTCATCTGCCTACATCTGTCCTCATCTGTCTTCATCTGTCTTCATCTGTCCACATCTGTCCACATCTGTCCTCATCTGTCTTCATCTGTCCACATCTGTCCACATCTGTCCACATCTGTCTTCATCTGTCTTCATCTGTCCTCATCTGTCTACATCTGTCCACATCTGTCTTCATCTGTCTACATCTGTCTACATCTGTCTTCATCTGTCCTCATCTGTCCACATCTGTCTTCATCTGTCCACATTTGTCTTCATCTGTCTACATCTGTCTTCATCTGTCCACATCTGTCTTCATCTGTCCACATTTGTCTTCATCTGTCTTCATCTGTCTACATCTGTCCACATCTGTCCACATGTGTCTTCATCTGTCTTCATCTGTCCACATTTGTCTTCATCTGTCTTCATCTGTCCACATTTGTCTTCATCTGTCCACATCTGTCTTCATCTGTCCACATCTGTCTGTCCTCCAGGTGGTGTACCATGAGCGTCACATCCAGAAGTTCTGGGAGCGTACTGGGAGAGTTCTGTTCCCTGACGCCGTGCTGGTCGGACCTGAGGAGAACCTGCAGGAGAGCAAGGCCAGAAACATGGCAGTGTGAGTGGACCTGCTGTGACACATGTCCAACACAGAACTGTAGAACCGGTCCAACATATGAGTGTGTGTGTGTGTGTGTGTGTGTGTGTGTGTGTGTGCAGTGAGGCCTGTAAGAAGGATCCAGAGTGTGATTACTACTTCAGCATGGACTCTGACGTGGCCTTAACCAACCCCGACACACTGAGGATCCTCATGGAGGAGAACCGGTACGTGGCCCGTGTGTGTACACCTGAGAATACACAGCAGTACTTTATAGTACACAGCAGTACTTTATAGTACACAGCAGTACTTTATAGTACACAGAGTGTGTGTGTGTGTTTCAGGTCGGTCGTCGCTCCCATGTTGTCCAAACACGGGAAGCTGTGGAGTAACTTCTGGGGCGCTCTGAGTCCTGAAGGGTTTTACTCCAGATCTGAAGATTACATCGAGATCGTCCAGGCCAAGAGGATGTGAGCGCACACACACACACACACACACACACACACACACACACACAGGTAAACATGCTTCACCTCACCTATGCTGTGTGTGTGTGTGTGTGTGTGTGTGTGTGTGTGTGCAGTGGTCTGTGGAACGTCCCGTACATCTCTCAGGCTTACCTGATCAAAGGCAGCCTGCTGCGGTCCAAACTGTCCCAGGTCAGCCTCTACGTGGACCAGACCATGGACCCAGACATGGTGTTCTGCAGGAGCATCAGAGACCAGGTGAGGACACGTGACGGGGCCGCGTGGGTCAGAACACGTGACGGGGCCGCGTGGGTCAGAACACGTGACTGGGCCGCGTGGGTCAGAACACGTGACGGGGCCGCGTGGGTCAGAACACGTGACGGGGCCGCGTGGGTCAGAACACGTGACGGGGCCGCGTGGGTCAGAACACGTGACAGAGTCAGAGATGATGCAACATGACACCCTAATGTCTGTCTCTCTCTCTGTCTGTCTGTCTGTCTGTCTGTCTCTCTGTCTGTCTGTCTGTCTGTCTGTCCACAGGGTGTCTTCATGTTCGTGTCTAACAGAGATGAGTTTGGTCGTCTCGTGGCGTCCTCTAACTTCAACACGTCCAGACTTCACCCTGACATGTGGCAGATCTTCGACAACCCAGTGGTCAGTCTCACACACACAAACACACACACACACACACACACACACACACACACACACATAAAGACTCAGGCTGACTGTGTGTGTGTGTGTGTGTGTGTGTGTGTGTGTTTCCAGGACTGGAAGGAGAAGTATG
>NW_020854963.1:69168-73259 GCF_000972845.2 Larimichthys crocea | reverse complement strand
TTTTTTTACCCAAAGAGGCAAACTGGAAATCAATTCCTACTGTGAGAACTTAAGTCTTCTGCTGTACTTCCCCTTAAACATCTATCAGTTGTTGTGTGACCGGAGTAAACCAAAGGTATTTTCCTCTCAACACCTCCTGCCTTAATAATAAATGAACAAAATAACATCAAATATGATGAGGAAAGAGTCTTCTGAGGACGTGGAATATTTGCAAATGGAGAATGGCAGAGTATACGAAGGTGTCAACCTCAGAGTCCTTTCAAGTGGTTCACTTGCTTCTCTCTCACTCTGACTGTCCCTCTTTCATGTCATTTCTGACTTTGTGAATCCTTTCTGTCTCGCTCATAAAGGACACAGCTGCCAGTAATGCACTCTCTCTCCTTCATCACTGCCAGTAATGGCCATCCCCTACTCACCTCCCCCCATGCCCCTGATCTCTTTAAACTCTTACACCACTCAGTTTTTTTTTGTTTTTTTTTGGCTTATTGGTGATTTTTTTTTGTCAGAATCAGACGTCATTTGATTCATTTCAACACCTTGAATGGTGACAGGTGGGAACAGTTTTATAGCATAGCAGTCTGTGCATGGCAGACTGCATAATTCATATGTAAAACATATCAAGAGTAACACTGAATGATGGCACACATCCAAGACGCGGGGCATACAGTATTATCTATTTGTTCTAACGCTAAATAATCTCTCTTTTTATCTATTGCTGTCATCTCCTCTCTTCCTTTCACAATTGCACCGAAGTTGTGATTGTTACGTCTGCGCGTTCATGCTTATATGCAGTAGTATTTCCGTGCATAACTGTGTCATATTTTTTCACGAGTGTGTGTTAGTGTGTCAGTGTGTGCCCTCTTTATCTGGTGCCACAGGGATAACCCGAAGGCTCCTGAGGAAGACAGATAGGTCTGAGGTAAAACATACTTTTTAAATGCAGATGTAGAGCATGAGCATGTATGATGAAGCAGAAATACTCACCCCACGACTTATTTGAATGTGGATGATAATAATAGATGTGATTAATTCACCTCAAGATTCACCATGATAAGGATTTCACACCTTTCACGTTGATAGTGACACTGGAAAATACAGCTGTGATAATTTGGTTCAAATAAACCACTAAAGGGAAACACCTCCTGAAAGCTCAATATTTATCATTATATTATATTATTTTCAAATTACCGAGCCGTGTGAGAATTATTGCATTAGTGCAGAGCAGTATAGGTGGAGAGAACATGAGTGGTCTCTGTTTTTTTTCACTATTTCAGTTCTGATTGTCAACCTCAAACAACAGGAAATCCACTGTGACCCACAACCTTTCACTGTTCATATACGCACGCACGTACTCACACACACACAAACACACACACCGCTCCCTCAATAACTTTCCATGTAATTATGGCTCTGAGAATTCTCAAGTGAATTCATACGACGGCACGTAATCTAAAGCAGCCTCAGGTTGAATTGTGACTAAAAGAACAGTGTTTACAATCTGCCCTTCATGGCCCCAGGAGTATCACCACGGCAGTATCTGTATGTGGAAATGAACTTAACAGCAGATAAACACTGAGGAGTCTACAACCACCAGGTCCTGTGAGCTTTTTTTTTGTTTCACCTGGGTATCTCCAGCCACAGGCCTTGACCAATCAAACCAAGCATCTCCTGGTGTCTGTGCATGCGTGTGAGAGATAAAAATACAGAAAAACCACCAAACTAAACCACCTGTATTTCTTCCAAAAGTGTCTTTGTCAGTGACAAAGCAGGAGATACTGGGCCTAGCATGCAATTCGGCTGAAAGACAGTGCTTGTTTTACGTGCTGTTTTATGAGTACATGGAAACAAAAATTGTGCTTTTTTACTCTGTAATACCTAAATAACTTATATTGGTTTAACCACATCTGGCATGTCTGCTCCACAGCACAGCATGGCCCAATTAATAAGGTTTTTGGGTTAAGCAGGTATTTTTACTGTAGATCTCTATATATGTGCACAATGTTCAATGAGTGATTTGAAGTTTCTTTTTGCCCTCCAGTCTGGTCTCTAACCTTTTAGTTTAGCAGCATTAGGTTGTGATTTATACTAGACAAACCCTCAACATTTTATATTTTCACTGCATACCAGTAACAGCATACATTATGGAACCAACCACAGATAAATCGACAGATTCATACTGAAGTGAAATAATTTAAAGTGAGTAAAGTGAGTGACAAGTAACAATTACAGCAGGGGCTGGCATTGGGGTGAAAAGAGGAGTAATGTGAACGTTGAGTAGAATTATTTATTATTATTCCATTTAGTCTATGTAGAAGTCTAGAAGAAACTGAGCCTTAATTTTCCTGGGCAATATCGTGCCCGGTAGCAGACAGAAATGTGTAGTGAAAGTGAGGAACCAACCTAAATGTGCGTTGTTCTATAGCCATTACACTATGTAATCAACATTTACTTCATAAGAGTTCCTGATATTTCCGCTTTAACCCCCACACAATTTTTTTTGGAGAGGAAAACTACTGTGGAAACTGTCGCAACATGTGGCTACCATGTACAGAGGCTCAGGTTTTGCCACCGCAGCCTAGGGTTCGATTCCGACCTGTGGTCCTTTGCTGCGTGCAATTCCCCTCTCGCTCTCTCTTCCCACCTTCCTGTCCATGTCAAAAAAAGGTTCAAAAAAGCCCTTAAAAAGACATGTGGCAGCAAATGACAAAATCTAATTTTCTGATTTTTACATATTAATCATGTCTTGATTGGTAGACAAAGCTGAATTTCTTTTTAAAAAAGGAAAAAAAAAGTTTAACATTTATTTGACATGTTAAATATCAGATGTACACTGGATTGTTTTTAGATACAGCCATTTCTGTATCATACTACGTTTAGTGGTTAGTCATTTTTTTCCCACAGGAATACTACATAAAATGTCTCTTAGATCTGCACAATGGCAAAACTGGACAAGAAAAAGCTACAGATCATCATGTGTTTTCATGAAACTATATTGTAACAGTCCAGAGAGTGTGTATCAAAAATTATGAAGATCTGAAAATCCTTGCCGTGTTTTCCTAAAAAATCACCATCAAATTGTGACTCAGACTTAAGATGAGTTAAAAACATGCTTGCTTTAAAGACATTGTACATGTAATGGGTTAAGCAAAACAACCAATTTAAAATGTTCATCCTAAAATTTAATGATCGTGTGCTGGATGGTGTTAAGAAGTGAGAAAGTGAGTACAGTAGATGTGCAGTAATGGAAATATTTTGGTCTGTCAAAATAAAACAATGCCACCTCCCACGCTTCCGCGTATAAAATATACCAAGATGCTGCCGTAGACATACTGATTTATGTCTTTCAATCAGTACTTAGGTTATCAGGATTATCAGAGCTCACACTTTAAAAGCACATTTGTCAATGTTGACGTACAAACAACTGAATCATGAAGCGTGAAGAGTGTGAAATCTAAATGCAGGCCAGGAAGTTTACAATTGTCCTGATTCTCAAGCTTAACGACAGCATTAGAGAGCACTAAATCAAGGCTTTCTAATATGATGAATGATGCTAAATAAGAGTAAAATAGAGTCATCAATATGTATCCAAATAAATATGCACAAAAAAAGCCAAATAGCAAATACTCAATCGTAAGAAAAAACAAAACGGAAGGAATGGTTTGATCTCTAGGTTTCGACCTCGACAGAGTTTTTACAGTACTCTCTAAACTCACAGTACATTTGCGTAAAGATAAGTGTGTGTGTGTGTGTGTGTGTGTGTGAGTGTGTGTGTGTGTGAGTGTGTGTGTGAGTGTGTGAGTGTGTGTGTGAGTGTGTGTGTGTGAGTGTGTGAGTGTGGTCAGTCCAGTTCAGCACACAGTGGTGTGCAGGTCCGGAGGATCAGACCAGCATCCGACCCGGGTCGGTCCGGACTCTGTCTGGCTCGGTACTGAAGCACAGTTCGGTGCTGTCCACTATGGTTTGTAATGAGCTGATGATCCAGAATGTTCTACTTCCACACCTGATGCAAACCACCAGCCAGGTGTACGTCAGCCAGGTGTACGTCAGCCAGGTGTACGTCAGCCAGGTGTACGTCAACCAGGTGTACGTCA
>NW_020854963.1:61909-68988 GCF_000972845.2 Larimichthys crocea | reverse complement strand
TCCAGCGTCCTGCAGATCCTCATGAAGTTCCTCAGGACCTCATCCAGCTTCCTGCCAATCCTCATGAAGTTCCTCAGGACCTCATCCAGCGTCCTGCAGATCCTCATGAAGTTCCCGTTGCTGGTTCCTCAGAGATCTTTGCCATAACTTGCTAATATGTTTGTGTGTGAGCGAGCACAGCAGCTAACAAACACTTCATCTGCTTCTGTGACAGCTGGACAATATTCATTATTACTGACACTCTGACTGATGATGACGTCACAGTTTGACATTTCCTGCAGCAAACAACACGGTCATAACTCCTCATCTCCTCTCCTTCACATCTGTCCTCATCACCTCTCCTTCACATCTGTCCTCATCACCTCTCCTTCACATCTGTCCTCATCTCCTCTCCTTCACATCTGTCCTCATCTCCTCTCCTTCACATCTGTCCTCATCTCCTCTCCTTCACATCTGTCCTCATCTCCTCTCCTTCACATCTGTCCTCATCTCCTCTCCTTCACATCTGTCCTCATCTCCTCTCCTTCACATCTGTCCTCATCTCCTCTCCTTCACATCTGTCCTCATCTCCTCTCCTTCACATCTGTCCTCATCTCCTCTCCTTCACATCTGTCCTCATCTCCTCTCCTTCACATCTGTCCTCATCTCCTCTCCTTCACATCTGTCCTCATCTCCTCTCCTTCACATCTGTCCTCATCTCCTCTCCTTCACATCTGTCCTCATCTCCTCTCCTTCACATCTGTCCTCATCTCCTCTCCTTCACATCTGTCCTCATCTCCTCTCCTTCACATCTGTCCTCATCTCCTCTCCTTCACATCTGTCCTCATCTCCTCTCCTTCACATCTGTCCTCATCTCCTCTCCTTCACATCTGTCCTCATCTCCTCTCCTTCACATCTGTCCTCATCTCCTCTCCTTCACATCTGTCCTCATCTCCTCTCCTTCACATCTGTCCTCATCTCCTCTCCTTCACATCTGTCCTCATCTCCTCTCCTTCACATCTGTCCTCATCTCCTCTCCTTCACATCTGTCCTCATCTCCTCTCCTTCACATCTGTCCTCATCTCCTCTCCTTCACATCTGTCCTCATCTCCTCTCCTTCACATCTGTCCTCATCTCCTCTCCTTCACATCTGTCCTCATCTCCTCTCCTTCACATCTGTCCTCATCTCCTCTCCTTCACATCTGTCCTCATCTCCTCTCCTTCACATCTGTCCTCATCTCCTCTCCTTCACATCTGTCCTCATCTCCTCTCCTTCACATCTGTCCTCATCTCCTCTCCTTCACATCTGT
The DNA here is from genome assembly GCF_000972845.2 of Larimichthys crocea. NCBI lineage: Eukaryota > Metazoa > Chordata > Actinopteri > Sciaenidae > Larimichthys > Larimichthys crocea. Next base: position 67,699 of record NW_020854963.1, on the reverse strand, counting down.
CCTCATCTCCTCTCCTTCACATCTGTCCTCATCTCCTCTCCTTCACATCTGTCCTCATCTCCTCTCCTTCACATCTGTCCTCATCTCCTCTCCTTCACATCTGTCCTCATCTCCTCTCCTTCACATCTGTCCTCATCTCCTCTCCTTCACATCTGTCCTCATCTCCTCTCCTTCACATCTGTCCTCATCTCCTCTCCTTCACATCTGTCCTCATCTCCTCTCCTTCACATCTGTCCTCATCTCCTCTCCTTCACATCTGTCCTCATCTCCTCTCCTTCACATCTGTCCTCATCTCCTCTCCTTCACATCTGTCCTCATCACCTCTCCTTCACATCTGTCCTCATCACCTCTCCTTCACATCTGTCCTCATCACCTCTCCTTCACATCTGTCCTCATGTCCTCTCCTTCACATCTGTCCTCATGTCCTCTCCTTCACATCTGTCCTTATGACGTTTTCATTCGAGGTCAAGGAGAAGTGGTTAGGAAAGGACTTAGGAGCTGATTTTTTTGACTATTCAACCGTACCCTCTGTCTCTCTCTCTCTGCCTGTCTTACTCTCTGCCTGTCTTACTCTCTGTCTGTCTTACTCTCTGTCTGTCTTACTCTCTGTCTGTTTGCCTGTCAGCTCGGGTGGAGGCTGGGCAGCGCCGTGTTCTGGATGAAGCGACCCGTCAGAGGAGACTGACGAGGCAGCTGGAGGCTCTGGAGAAAGACAACTTCCAGGTGTGTGTGATGACGTAGTGATGATGTAATGATGACGTAATGATGACGTAGTGATGACGTAATGATGACGTAGTGATGACGTAATGATGACGTAATGATGATGTAGTGATGACGTAATGATGACATAGTGATGATGTAATGATGACAGTGATGACGTCGTGATGACGTAATGATGACGTAGTGCTGATGTAATGATGACGTAGTGATGACGTAGTGATGATGTAATGATGACATAGTGATGACGTAGTGATGACGTAATGATGACATAGTGATGACGTAATGATGACGTAGTGATGATGTAATGATGACATAGTGATGACGTAGTGATGATGTAATGATGACGTAGTGATGACGTAATGATGACATAGTGATGATGTAATGATGACGTAGTGATGATGTAATGATGATGTAATGATGACATAGTGATGACGTAATGATGACATAATGATGACGTAATGATGACATAGTGATGACGTAATGATGACATAATGATGACGTTGTGATGACGTAGTGATGATGTAATGATGATGTAGTGATGATGTAATGATGACGTAGTGATGACGTAATGATGACATAGTGATGACGTAATGATGACGTAATGATGACATAATGATGACGTAATGATGACGTAGTGATGATGTTGTTTCTCAGTGTTGTTGTTTTGTGTCTCCAGGACGACCCTCTGTCCTCCCTCCCCCCCCCGGGTCCGACTGCACGCCTACCTGCCTTCAGTGAGACAGAAGAACCAGGTGAGACAGCCGTCTGTCTGCATCACGCAGGTGACACGTGCGCAGGTGTTGAGTAATGACACAATGTCCTTCTCGTCCTCGTGTGTGCGTCCAGAGAAGAAGAAGAGGAAGACGCGTGGTGATCACTTCAAGCAGCGCTTCAGGAAGAACTTCACCACCCTGCTGGAGGAGGAGGTGAGTCACATGGCTTCACCTGTTTCCTGCGCTCTCATTGGGCGAGCGCCTGCTGTCAGCTGACCTCTGCTCTGCCCTCTGATTGGTAGAACCTGTCAGAGAAGCCGGAGCCAAACTACCTGTCGGCGGCGGCCCCGCCCTCCTCGCTGCCCCCCCGTCACTTCTGCTGTGTCTGTGGTTTCCTGTCGCATTACACCTGTACGACCTGCGGGGGGCGCTATTGCAGCACCAAGTGCCTGTGCACACACAGAGAGACCAGGTACACACACACAGACACACACACACACACAGACACACACACACACTCTCATGTGGTCTGTCCTCTGTGTCTCTGCAGGTGTTTGAAGTGGACGCTCTAACTGTCGCCTTGTTGCCGTGGTGATGGTGGCTTTAAACAGGATGTGACGTCAGCAGTGATGTCACAGCGTACTGGAGTACACGTGTGACATCACTGGACCGCTTAGCTTAGCTTAGCATAAAGACTGGAAACAAAGGGTCAGCCTGGCTCCGAAGCTCCTGATCCAGACGTGTCCCAGCTGTACTTGAATGCATCACCGCACGCTAACATGACGCTACGTGTCACGTGTTCGTTTGTTGATTTATAAATAAAGTTAGTTTGAACACCAACTCAGGGCTGTGTGTGTGTGTGTGTGTGTGTGTGTGTGAGCGTGAGTGTGTGTCTGTGTGTGTGAGTGTGTGTCTGTGTCTGTGTGTGAGTGTGTGTGTGTGTGTGTGTGTGCGTGTGTGAGTGTGTGTGTGTGTGCGTGAGTGTGTGTGTGTCTGTGTGTGTGAGTGTGTCTGTGTGTGTGTGCGTGAGTGTGTGTGAGTGTGTGTCTGTGTGTGTGAGTGTGTGCGTGTGTCTGTGTGTGTGTGCGTGAGTGTGTGTGTGTCTGTGTGAGTGTGTGTCTGTGTGTGTGTGTGTCTGTGTGTGTGTGTCTGGTGGAGGTAAAAGTCCAACTGTCTCTCTCTCTCTTCCTTGTATCCATGGCAACAGTGTCATTAAAAACATGTCAATAATTAATGTGGACTTTTGAGTCGAGCGTTTCCCATGAAGAAGATGAACACTCTCACACACACACACACACACACAGACACACACTCACACACACAGACACACACACACAGACACATACACACACAGCAGACTTTGGCTGCAGGAAATCGTCATTCAGCCGCCACGAAACGCAGACAAGCCGAGGAGACACAGCTCCAACAGTCAGTGAGTACGGACCAGGAGCAGCAGGAGGACCAGGAGCAGCAGGAGGCCCAGGAGCAGCAGGAGGACCAGGAGCAGCAGGAGGACCAGGAGCAGCAGGAGGACTGGAGGTGTCCAGCCGACGTCTTTTTCTTCTGACAGGGTTCAAACACACGACAGGGAAAAGACGAGGACGCCGCCTGGGGTCAGGGCCGGGCAGACTCTGGTGGAGGTCGATGGTATGACGGACACGATGTCTTCACATACTCTAATAATCATTCTAATGAGCGTGTTAATTAGTTTCAGACTTTATTTGAACTTTCACTTCCTGCAGGTTCAAATGATGCGTTCAGGTGTCACATGACAGTCAGGATGTTACTAACAGATCATGTCTTTAAAGCTCCTCCCACTGCAGACAGACATCATGAAGTCTTCATCACTACCTCCATCCTCCTCCTCCTCATCTTCTACCTCTGAGACCCAGATCGTCTCCTCTTCATCATCCACCCCTCCTCCTCTTCCTCATCAAAGCCTGCAAAGTCCAGAGTTACAAGAAGAGTTTCTACGAGGTGAAAATAATGAAGGACTACTACAAAGAGACACAAAACGACCACCCAGAGACACAAAGAGACACAACATGACCACCAAGAGACACAAAACGACCACCAAGAGACACAAAACGACCACCAAGAGACACAAAGAGACACAACATGACCACCAAGAGACACAAAGAGACACAAACGTCCTTCCTGACCTTTCCTGTCTCTCTTTGTTTCCAGAGCGTCTGAACAAATTTCGGTGTCACAGTGACTTCGGTGAATCCAGTGTTGTCTCCTCTGCGACCTCTCCTTTGTCCTCCTCCTCTTCCCCTCTGTCCTCTCCTTTGTCCTCCTCCTCTTCCCCTCTGTCCTCTCCCTTCAGTCCCACCCGGCTCTCCTCCCCCTGTAGCTCCTTGTCCACCTCGTCTTCTCCTTGCTTTGACCACAGACGAGGTGAGCTGGACATTTCAGAGAAGTTAGCTGTCAGTCTCACCTCCCTCTGATCATTTTATGAATGAACTCTGAACTCGACGCATTTGTCTTCTTTGTCTGCGCCCAGCTCGTCTGTCTCTGTCCAGCCCTGAACTTCTGTCAGAGTTGAAAGACTCGAGTTCACGGACCCTCCGACATGTCCCTGAACATAACGGCCTGACCACTGTGTTCTCTGGACGAGGACGAGGACAGGTGAGCAGAGACAAACACGGGACTGTATCAACAGTTTGGTTTGGAGGATCTGATTTTAGAATGTATTCGACATCACGGACTGGATGACGTTAACCTGAATGTTCTTCTCCCCCAGGCCTCTAACCCCGCCCCCTCCACACGACCAGCCAATCAGAAGACTTCACGCTGAATGCATCAGCAACACCTGAACCTGAAACCATCATGAACTCCAACTATGCTTTAATGATCTCAGATCAGAGTTAAAACAAGTGAACAAATCTAATAAAGACCCAGAAGGAGCTTCCCGCTCTGAGTCCCACGTCCTTCTCTTTGTGCACAGCAACATGACGGCCCGTGTTTTTAGGTTTCAGTGCCACCGTTCGGGGTCCATCTCCAGGATCTCTGGATCAAGTGATCAGCTCCTGAAGTCCGTCAGGATGTTCGTTAGTTTCACCGTGCAGCTGTGGAGACCTCAGTTTGATTCATGCTTTCTACACACGGCCCTGGACTTCATCCTGAGTGTCCGGGAGGTTCACAGGAAACACAAATGAGACGGACTGACTCAAATATTTCACATTACAGTTTATTTCACTTCAGCTTTAAACATTTCAAACTTTAAACTGGTTCAGGAGGTCCAGAGGAGCCGGAGTCACAGAGAAACAGAAACACTAAGAAGAAGAAGCCGTGGGTCATTTCTGCTCACTTCACAACAGCTGAGACAACATAGGTGAGTACTGAGAGAAGGAAGCCTGAACGGAGGGCTGATGGATGAACAAAGAACTGAAGTGGACTTTCAACCTCCCAAACCGACAGGTCACGGGGTCATGAGGTCATGGGGTCATGAGGTCACGGGGAGGAGGAAGCAGCTAGCGTAGCTGCATGGATGCGTTGGTGGACTTTAAGTGAACTACTCTGCGTGAAGCTTTTCCCGCACTGGTCGCAGTGGTACGGTTTGTCCCCCGTGTGGACGTGCTGGTGGACTTTCAGGTTGTCTATCGTGGTGAAGGCCTTCTCGCAGCGGATGCAGCTGTACGGTTTCTCCCCCGTGTGCACGCGTTGGTGGATTTTCAGGTGGCTCGATGTAGTGAAGGCTTTCCCGCACTGGTCGCAGCTGTACGGTTTCTCCCCGGTGTGAACACGTTGGTGTTTCTTCAGGTCACCTGAAGCCGCGAAGGCTTTCCCGCACTGGTCGCAGCCGTGCGGTTTCTGTCCGGTGTGGACCAGCTGGTGCCGCTTCAGTTCGTATGACGTGTTGTAGGTTTTGTCACACAGGCGGCAGCCGTGAGCTTTCTCCCCCGTGTGAACGTGTTGGTGGTTGTTGAGCTGCGTTAGCTGAGTGAACGTTTCACCACAGCGCTCACACCAGTATGGTTTCTCTCCGGTGTGCCGCCGCTGATGGGCCTTTAACGTACTCAGCTGCGTGAAGGCGGCGCCGCACCGCTCGCAGCCGTACGGTTTCTCCCCCGTGTGGACGCGACGGTGGATTCTCAGGTTGTTTAAAGACTTGAACGCTTTGTCACACTGATGGCAGCTGTGCGGTCTGTCTCCGCAGTGAAGCCTCCGGTGAGTCTGCAGAGATCTGGACGTGCTGAAGGATTCGTCACAGAGCGGACAGACGAACGCCGTCAGCTGCACGCTGCTGCTCCTGTGGCTCTGCACAAACACACAAACACACAAACACACAACCTGCAGTGACTGCTGGGCATGCAGCACACACACACACACACACACATATATACACACATAT